>NC_081414.1:664607937-664822696 GCF_030272615.1 Cryptomeria japonica
CTTTGACTGTTAACCATAATGGTTTTGGATAGCGATTATTCTGGATTAATTTTGTACAAATATTGTTTTGAAATCATAATATTACGAAGATGAATATTTCTTGTAATGAACTCCTTATATTCACTATTGTTGCAAGATTAACAGTTTGCAGGAGAAAGGTTTTATAGTGATTTTGTAGGGTTGTTAGGCTTACTATGGAAGAAAGAGAATCATAATTAATACATAGCTCCTTTTCTTGCCACCTCCACAAATCTCCACTCACATCAAGGCAGGAGAATGTAAGCATACTTTAGAGGTGTATTTTAGCTAGATTGCTACGGTGTTTATCACATGGATTATCCATAATATGGGTGGATCGATTTTAATGTATAGATGTAATTTCTTTCTGTAACTAGCCATTGGTAGATGTGATGTAATTTTTCCAGGATAGTATCCTTGGGCAAGACTAGAGGTTTTCTTAGTTCGGTTCTTTCCTATCGGTAGCCACACTAAATTGAACATGTAAAATGCAAACTTTTAAATTAATACAATTTATTATACGGCTACAACCCATTATCTATCCAAAAAAAAAAATCCTGAAATCCACACATAGCTTAATGTCTCCATTCTTCTTTCTGACGGACACCAAATTTGAAACCCAAGTGGAATATATAATTGGATTTATTAATACCACCATCTCTTAATTTCATGATCTACTACTACATTTGGGTGCCAATGTTGGATTTATGGGCATTTGCTTCTATCGAAAGGGTTTATCATGTTGGATTTATGGGAATTTGGTTCTATCTAAAGGGTTTAACGTTTGGTTTTAGAGGAATTTCATGCTAGAGTAAGTCCTTTGTGTATGCCTTTAGGTAATCATAAGACCATACAAATACATGTTTATATTTCCTCAGAAATACAATGAGCATGCTTCAAATCTGAGTGCTAACCTTATTTCCAATGAAAACATTTTTAGGAAAATTTTTAGTTCTTTAGTTAATCTCTTCTAAATCTTAATTAGGATTGGTGCCAACTTTGTCATGCATTTATTTGTACTGTCAAAAGCTCTCTCCAAAGGCACCAATGCCTTATGGATTTTATTTGTTTTTAATTGTTTTACCTATTTCCCAAAGTGTTTCCTTGTCGGGAATTGGGTGTTGTACACCTGGCATAATGTTTATAATACATTATTTATTATTATGTGTGTGGTTCACCTAGGGGAACTTAGATGGATGTGCATCACTATGAGTTAACATTCTTGGGGCCACTTTATGTGTTGTATGTCACATACAATTGTATTTATTTAATATTGGGGAAAGTAATTTAATAAAGTAAAAACTTAGTATGCAATATTAAATGCAGGGTTAATGGTTTGTAGTCTCATGGTATTAGTCACATGGCTTTATATAATACCACTTGGTGGTTTGGTGGTAGCTTGTTTCTATAGAAGCAACCACAAGGGTAGTTGTTTAAGGTTGACTAATTTGGGTAAGGGGTTGAGAGAATTTGTCGTAGCATTTGTGAGGGTTTGAAGCATGGCATGGGATGTGTGGTTACATGCTTGTTCACATGGAGTGCTTGTAGAGGGCATGTGATTTAGAGGTGTTCATGGATGTATTGTATGTTGCATTGTTGAATAATACATGATGGATGGATGTGTTTGGAGGCTCATACTTTCCTTCATGAGGGTTTTCCCAAGGTATATCTTGTGCCATTTTTTATGGGTATGTTGTTTGTTCTTTTGCAAATGAATTCTAAGTACTTATTTGCATTAAAGTTGAATCTATGTATCAGATCTACATGGTTATGGTTGTATAACCCTAGGTTGAGAAAATATTGCATTAAAGTTGAATCTATGTATTGCATGATAGAATGAATACATGAAAAGATATGAGGGTTTTGTGCAAGTTGTTCTTTGCATATTCGGGGTTTTCGGATTCCAAATTTGTTGGCATTTTTTTGTAAATCTGGGTTTATTTGAAAATTGTTTGGAAAAGGGTTTCTTTTAAATATTCATCACGAGGGTTTTGAAGAGGAGGTTTTGCAAATGGATCTTTGGGAAAAAAATTGACCTCACTGTTGGATTCAAAGAGCTCAAGAGATAAATTTTGACATAAAACTTAACCCATTTAGCCATAGTTAAAATAAAGCAATTTTTTTTAGGTCATACAACTTCTTAGACTTGCAGAAGACATCATCAAGAAAAAATGAAATTAAAAAAAAATTGTGTTTGAAAAATCTTGTTGGTATTTTAAATAATCTCTAAAGAAATAAATAATAAAAAATCAATGCTTTTTTTTTTGAAAGGGGGGGTGTACAAAATCCATCCCCCAACTTGCAGCCATTGATACTCAGTACCAGTAATGGTGTATTAATAGTGGTATAGAGTATTGCTATCAATATCGATAGTGGTATTGGTACCCAAGGCCCCCACCAATGGCTTAGGTTCTTACCACAAGACCACCCCCACAAAAATCCTAAAAAAAATATTGTATCTCAATAAAAACAAAAATTAAATTTTGTTTTCTGCCAAAGTTTACACATTAAATAAAATTCCACCCAATGCTATTTTTATCAGCTAGATTTAATATGATAGTTGAGTCTAAGGGTCGACACCCATTTATTTATTTTTTAAATTTAAAAATAAAAAAATTAGGTTGATTGTGTAAGTTTTGGAATCTGAGATTCACTTATGACTTGCATATAGCCTTATAGGCTATTTTTTTCATGGAGCATAAATTGGGCCAAGAGTGTCGAATCTTCAACTTCTTATAGTCATTAGAAAGGTGACTCAGAGTGGTACATAGTGTTGTAATTTATTTTTCTATATTTTGTTGTTTGGACTATGAAATACTTGCTAGAAGTCAAATTTTCACTATTGACTTTGAGAGGTCATAACTTGTGCAAACAAAGTAGGATTTTCTAGACTTCAAATAGTCAATGAAAAGCTTATCCATAACACTATAAATAGATTATATTTAAATCTATTTTGGTATGATTCATTTTCTATTATTATAATCAAATCTATTTATAGTTTCTCTTGACTGTATTGACTTTATGAATTTGTGGCAAGTTAAATATTGGAGATTTAGGGCTCGTGTCATTGTATACTCAATTATGTATCCTAGATTTCTCTCATTTTGAGATGGTTATCAATATTTTGTTTAGATTTTTATGTTACATCATTGGGTCTACAAGTTGTGTATTATTGTAGGTGATATATACTTATAGGTTGCATATATAGTTTAGTTGTGGGTTGTCTATGCCTATAGACATTTCATTATTGATGCATATTCAGATTGGTGGCTTGGTTTAGTCACCTTTTTGGTGATTTGGTTGGCATGTTGAGGAGAAGATGGTTTTACTAGGTACAATCATGATGGATTACCTATGTTGTTGACTATGTGATGCTTATAGATGTGACACATTGGGAATGCATTTTGAGTTATTTGATTATGTGAGGACTTTAGTTGATTCTTAATTCATGATGTCATGTATAGCTTGTTTACATACTTCTATGGGAGCTACTGATTGTGATATTTGGTAGTTTTGTAACTTCTTGTCTTGGAGATCTTGGTTTCACTTGATGTTATTGATATTTTAGTTGTATGTGTGTATACCTAGATAATCTTCATTTAGGAGATGGTTATCATGATGTCATGTGTGAATTGGTATTGCAATTCAATGGGGGTTGTTGGTAGTGATGTGGATTCACCATTTGATGGTGGATGATCTTATTTAGCATTGTAGATATTTGGAGGAGTCCTTAGATCTTGTTGCTATAGAAGTGTCTTTCACATTTGTAGATTCATTGGTAGGAGATGGTGATCTTCATGATATTTGTTTAAATGGTTGACATCTTGGAGCCATGGAGGACTCTTGGAGTATTTGGTTGAGGTTTGGTTTTATTGGTCAGGTAGCATACATGTAGTCTGACTTTTCTACGATAATGGAATGCAAAATTGTAGAGAAGTTTATATCCATGATAGTGTATCAACTATTTTGAACTATAAATTAGAATATATTTTAGGATTGTCTCCAACTTGTGTCATCTTACTCATATAACTAGTATGTTAAGGATGTTATGGTTTGCATTTGCACTTTTGTGTGAATGTGTAATGTGTTTCATGGGTTTCTTTCAAGGAGAGAACTAAAGTCTATGATCATATTAAAATGAATATGAAGATATATTTTGTGATCCATAAGTAGAATCTTGAATACATAATAAATAGACATTTGTATAATTCATAAGTGTTGGGACTAAATATTGGAATTAAAATCAATTTGGATGTAATGCATATGCAATTTGACTCCATTTCCCTGGGAATTAGGCATCAATCTATTTTGTTTTCAAATCTATTTTGTAAACATCTCAATGATTAAAACTTCTTTTAGTTTTTTGTTTTAGGAGTAGGTTTAGTTTAAATTTCACTCCTAACTACTAAGTTGATGACTAATAAGAAATAATGTAGCCACATTCTAAAATAATTAGTCATTTCCATGGTATATTTTCATTGGGAGATATATGCTATATATGCAATATTTACAAATCTACATTGAGACCTTAAATATTATAAGGTACACCAGCCTAGGTTTAGCAAAACCTAAAGAGTAGGAGATATTTCAACCCTTTGATTTATTTTTTATTCATTGGCCACTAATCTGAGGGTACAAAGACTAAAATTGGCTATTTTATAGGAAATACTTGGGCAATTACTTGGAGTAACCAACAAATCAACGGTTCTGTTGTGGAAATTTGTCTAAATCATCATCTAGTAGTCTATCATAGGTGTTTGAGTCAATATTTAGACCATCTATTGTGGAGTTTATGAGAGTTTTGATGAATGAGATGGTATTTAATATATTCAGTTCCCTTTCAAGGGTAGTGACTTTAGGTGGACTTTAGTTCAAATCTTCGAGTTGGTAATTTTGAAAAATAGATGATTCCTACATGAATGTTGAAGAGGTGACACATACATCTGAAAGAATAAGTAATAGACATGTGAGTATTATATAAATTCCAAAATTCCTCACATTTATGGGAGGAGATCTTACAAGGAAGGACATCTGGTGCATGAGCACCTAGTTGAGTAAAACTCCCATTTTTTGAGTATTTAATGCTTTCATGTTTGTAATTTCTTGTGTTAGGTTGATTATGTTGTTTTAGGTTGTTATGTGTCATGTATAGTGGTTTTGATCTCATTTTGGGCTCAAGAGATCAAGTTTTGCCTTTCAGGCTTTGAGTTGACAATTTTTGGCAAAAATGTGCAAAATTGCCAAAAAGGTCTAATGCTTTCCAAAGCATTGAAATGTGTTTGATAAGTGTTTTTAGGCATATATAAGTTGTTTAGACAAGTTGACAAGGTTAGGTTGTCAAAAATGCCTCATTGAGCAAGAAAAGTTGTCATTTGGCTTGAAAAGTTGTCAAAGTTGTCATTTTTGGGTTTTTCTTGCAAAATATAGTTGTGAAAGCCTCCTGTCCATATAGGGCTTGATAACTAATTGGATGGAATATAAAAAGACCTCCCTTTCCCTTGAATAAGGTTGGTGATTGTATAAGCAAGAGCTTTTTAATAAAATCATGAAAATTTGGCTTTTATGACTGGTTTTTCCTTCCTTTATGAAACAGTCCGTACTGTAGCTCCATAGTCCGTAATGTGCCTTTGGGAAGTGTGCAAAACAATTGTATAATGCTCTCTATTTTATTATAGTATTGGTTTCTCTTGTAAATTGGATTGTACAAAATTCTTTGTAAATTGTGTGCTCGCTATCCTGTCAAGGGTTTGTAGTTCTAAAATGTCACCACTTGACTAATCCAAGTCTGGGATCCCACATAATGGATTCAGTCAAGTTGGAATTAATGTATATACTATACATATTCTCTATTTTGTGCCAAAAGTATGGTTGGAGGAAGGACTTGAGTGAATACTAGACAAGTATTGGTTATTTGGCTAGTAGAATGAACTAAAACTCAAGATTTGCATCCAAAAGTAATTTGGAGTGAACAAATGAATGAATGAATGAACAAAGTAATTTGGAGTGAACAAAGTAATTTAATCATTCTCACTTTGTAAACAAAATAGTGAGTTCACTGTTTTTCTGAATTATGTTGTCAATTTGCTTATGGAATGCTTCAGAAGCATCATCCAAGCCTTGTAACTGAGAAGGCATTGCAATAGGAGATTATCCAATGTTTTTAGACCTCATTGAAGGTATATGTCCAATTCAAAACTCTTCTTTATGCAAGTCCCAAAGTGTAATGATTGCTAACTGGTAAAAGGGCAGCGTTTTGACTGTCACAGTGATAATTTTATTGATTTTTCAATTGTTTGCCAAGTGTTTGGAAAAATGCTTGTATGGAAGAGGCAGGCGAAACATGTTAAAGACATGTCAGAGGAATTTTGAAGATCTAGGCTCTTGAAGAGGTGCATAAGAATGCAAACCCAATGATTACACTTCAAAACCCTCCAAAACCCTACTTTTAAGCCCAATTTTGTGGACAGTCACTAAACTAACTTGGTGGAACCTAAAACTATGAAAATCTCCTTTCTATGACCTATTCCACATCATCCAAAACAATTTTGATGGAGCATAATTCCATCATTGGCCAAGGTGAAGAAAAATTGGTCAATTAGCCCTCCACGGGCTAGTAGCCCTTTGACTGCATAACACACAAATTTCATGAAACCGATTGCAAGGACTTGGGAACCCTTGGAACTTTGTGAGAAAAATCTAAAAAAGTGAAACTATTGGAAAATAGGTCCTTGGAAAGTGTGTAGCCCCTTTTGGAGGTTTTTACCCTTGGTTGCCTAGTTGAGTAAGCCAAGACTATGGGCCTTAAACTAAATTTTGAGCATCAAAACTGGAATAAAACCTTGCTGCCCCTACTTGTCCATGCAAAAGTCTCCTAAAGCACTCTGAAACAAAGGGTTGAATGACAAAGAGCAGAGATTGAGGGTGTGTAGATGGGTGGAGTGAGCAATTTGAGTAGATTTCAGCATTGGTGTGAGCCAACACCAAAAGGGGGGGTTTGTTAGGAAATTGATACATGAAGTGCTTGGCACTATAACTACAAGAATGATTTTGTAAACACATACAACAGACTCAAACAAGTTTTTGGGCAACAAATTGAACTTCTTGAGTAAATTGGCCTTTTTGAGCACTTTCCTAGCAATCTCCCTATCATAGTGGTATCAAAGCCAACAAAAGATTTAGGAGGAAAGGAACATTAGGGAAAACATGGTGACTAATGTAGAGTTAGCCAAGAAGGTTGAAGACCAAGAAGAGGAAAATAGGGCACTCAGAGAAAGATTAGATCAACTAGCAATGAAACTAGCTGAAGTAGAAGTCAAAACTGAAGAAGTCCATGATAAGGTTGGAGATCAGGCTAAAATGATGGCAATAGAGGATGGGTCCCCATGCTTGACCCTGTCATTGAGCAAGAACCATTCTTGAAAGCCTTGAGAGCTATGAGTGGTAAAACCTTAGAGGGAGTGGCTCTTTTTAGTGGGAAGATAGATCCAGATGCTCTTATAGAGTGGATTGAAGGTCTAGAAAACCATTTTGAATGTGATGGAGTAACTAAAGCACAAAAGGTTAAGGTAGCAAAATCAAGGCTGAGAGGGGCAGCCTTAACTTGGTGGAAGTTCATCCAAGAGGAAAGGGTGAAAGGAGGTAAGCAACCAATAGCCACTTGGAAAGCAATGGTAGCCAAAATAAAATAAACCTACCTTCCAGAAGACTAAGAAATACAACTTCATAGGAAAAGACAAAATTTGAGACAAAAAGATCTAGATGTCAGTAGCTACACTGAGGAGTTTCAAAAACTATGCATGAGATCGAGATTAGTAGAGGATGAGAGTATAAAAGTGGCAAGGTACTTGAATGGGTTAAGATGGAACATCCAAGAAGAGATGAGCTTGTTATGCCCACAAACAGTACACAAGTGTTATCAATTGGCACTTAAGGTGGAAGAGAAAGGTAGGAGAAAGAAAGAACAAAACAATAGAGGTAGAGGTAGGGGAAGAGATGGTAGAGGCCATAGAGGTAGTTTTTGGGGAAGGAGCATAGATCAACGATCCCAAGGAGAGTATAAACTTCTAGAGCAAAGTGGGGATTCTCAGAGCAAACCCAACTATAGGGGTAGGGGATCAAGCAACCTGAGTAGAGGTAGATCTAATGGACTAGGGAGAGGGTCCTAATTCTCAACCATGAAGTGCTATAACTATCAAAAGTTGGGCCACCCTACCTATAGATGCCTAGAGAAGCCTAGTTCATCCTATGGTGGTGAGAAGAGGGTAAACTATGTTCAGGAAGATGGAGGTAATACAAGAACTTCAGCATTGAACCACCTAGCTTCAAAAGATGGTGAGAGTTTAATGATCAAGAGAGTGTTAATGAAGAAGCCACATAGTACAAAGGCCTTATAGAGAAGAGCATTGTTCAAGATTAAGTGTAAAATCATGGGAAAGGTGTGTAAGGTGATCATAGATTCAGGATCCACAGATAACATCATATCAGAGGAAGCAGAAAGCAAATTGAAACTACCTAGGATACAACATAAGGAGCCATACAAGGTCACATGGTTAAATAAGGGACAACATGTGTTAGTAAATGAGCAAGCTTGGGTAGATTTCCACATAGGTGGATATGTATATAGGATCCTATGTGACATCCTTCCTATGGATTCTTGCCACCTACTGTTGGGTAGACCATGGCAGTTTGACTGAAAAGCACACCATGATGGGGAAAGAAACTCCTACTCATTTTAGAAAGATGGAGTAACCTATCAGATTCAATCCCTCATTGACTAAGGAGAGAGCAGCAATAAAGTGCCTAACATCTTGTTAGTGAATGAGAAAGAGTTCATAAAAACACTAGAAGAAGGTGAAGGAGTGGGATTTGCACTCATAGTGAAACCCAAGGAAGAAAAGGTAGAAAAGAAAGTTGAGATACCATATGAGGTGCAAAAAATCCTTGATAACTTCAAAGCAATAATCAGTGATGGTACACCTGCAGCTTTACCACCTCCTAAAGCTATTAGCCATCAAATTGACTTCATACCTGGAGCCTCTTTGCTAAATAAGGCAACCTATAAGATGATCCCTGAACAAAATAAAGAGGTAGCAAGATAAATACAAGAGCTCTTAGACCAAGGGCTGATTAGGAAAAGAATTAGTCCTTGTGCAGTACCTACAGTGTTGGCACCTAAGAAGGGTGGAACATGGAGACTTTGTACAGATTCTAGAGCCATCAACAAGATCACCATCAGATATAGATTTCCCATACCTAGGATAGAGGATTTGATGGATTGTTTGGGGGGTGCACAGTATTTTAGTAAAATTGACTTGAAGAGTGGTTACCATCAGATAAGAATCAAAGAGGGGGGTGAATGGAAGACAACTTTCAAAACAACTGAGGGTCTCTATGAGTGGCTTGTCATGCCTTTTGGACTCTCTAATGCTCCCAGCACATTCATGAGACTCATGAATGAATTTTTACATGATTTCATTGGAAAGTTTGTTGTTGTGTATTTAGATGATATTCTTATTTTTAGTAAGACTAAGGAAGAGCATTTGAAGCATTTAGCTATTGTTTTGAGACAATTATCTGATGAACAACTAACCATTAATCTAGGAAAATGTGATTTCTTGAAGCAAGAATTGGTCTATCTTGGTTTTGTTGTATTAGGAGGCAATCTGAAAATGGATCAGTCTAAAGTTGTAGCAATAACCAGTTGGCCAACTCCTAGGACAGCCAGTGATGTCCGAAGCTTCCATGGTTTGGCACAGTTTTACAGAAAGTTCATTAGGGGATTCAGTGAGATTTGTGCTCTAATGTTAGACACCGTCAAAGGGGGTGTAAAGGTAAAATTTTAGTGGACAAGTGCAGCCAATAAAGGGTTTGAGTTATTGAAAACTAAAGTAGCTACTCAACCAGTGCTCATTTTACCTAGTTTTGACAAACTTTTTACTATTGAATGTGATGCTAGTAATATTGTTGTAGGAGTTGTTTTAAGTCAGGAAAATAGACTAGTTGCATTCTTTAGTGAGAAGTTGAATGATGCAAAGAAAAAGTACTCTTCCTATGATTTAGAGCTTTATGCATTACTACAAGCACTTAGGAAATGGAGACACTATCTTCTTCCTAAAGAGTTTGTTGTATACATAGACAATCAGGCACTAAGTTTCTTGAACTTACAGGATAAACTGAATCATAGGCATGTTAAATGGGTAGAATACTTGCAAGCTTATACTTTTACTCTTAAACATAAGAAGGGTCAGTTGAATAAAGTAGCATATGCTTTGAGTAGAAGTTTGTTAACTATTCATGAGATTCAAGTTCAGAGCATTGGTATTGATAGTTTCAAAGACATGTATCCTACTGATGATGATTTTGCTGAAGCTTATAAAGTTTGTCAAGATTTTGAGAATAGTTTCTATATGCTAGGAAATCAGAAATCATCACACGCAATATCAAAATACTAATCTAGCTCAATCATGAAAACTAAAATGCAATGATCTATCCTAAAACACACTCAATAGAGACATGAAATAAAAACATTCAACATTAAAGATTATGCAAACCAAATGTAGATTTGAATGCTCCTTCATGCGGCTCCATTGTCCTTCTTTCTTCTCCAAATAGCCTTTGATTGTGGATCTCACCTTCAAGTGCATACACCTAATTGTGAAAGCAAGATTGACATTGGCACAAGAGTACTCGAAGCGTGATTGATTAGAAATTTGATAATCTGATTATTCTCATTCTCATTAGTTAGGATTGAAGAAATTCATCCAATTTATAGAGAAATTGGAGAAAAAGACCAAATTAGCATGATTCAATTCGAATGGAAATTGCCAAGCAAAATTGTCAATTATGACAATTTATGACAAATTATGCACTTTCTATGCAAAATTTGATTGATTGATAATTCATGACAATTTATGACAAATTTCTATGTCAAGAATTGATGGATTGTCAATTATGACAAATTATGACAAATCTCTATGTCATTCCCATGAAATTAGGAGGAAAATAGGAGAGATTTGAAATTGGATAAATTAGAAATTAGAAAATTAGAAAAAGAGGAAAAATAGGAATTACGAATTATGTAAATTAATTAATAATTTGTCATTTATTAATTAATTCACAAAAAGAGGAATAATTAGCCAATTAAATGAAGATTTAATTGTGATGAGAAGACTTAGGATAAATAAATAATTTATTAATCCTAGAGGAAGAAATGACACACAAGGTTAAATGATTAAATCATGAAACCCTAGAAAATGAATTCGCAATGCGAGAATGACAATTAGGTCTTGACAAGAGATAAATAATGTCGATTTGGTTTGATCATGATTTTGAATTGATAAATGACCAATGTGATAAATGATTTGATTTGATTAACAAACTAACCGAAATTGATAAAGAGACCAAATTGATAGGCGCCAATTGACGAGGAACAATGACTAATTGATCCAAATTGACATAATTGAGAAAGACGACGATCGATGACAAAGTTGACAAGAGGACAAGGATCGATGACAAAATAGATGACAAGATTGAAAACGGTCATGATCGATGACAAATCGATTGCAAAATGACAACAATTGATGACAAATTGGTCGCAAAATGACAAGATTGAAAAGAGGACAACGATCGATGACAAATCGATCGCAAAATGACAAGATTGATAAGAAGACGGCGATCGATGACAAATCAATCGCAAAATGACAAGATTGATAAGAGGAAAAAACCCTAATTAGAATTGACGATGTCCAAAAATGATGACAAATAAGCACGCACATTAATGCGACAGGATAAGATTGACCAAAATCATGACTGAAGGTTATTGTCGACAAGACCAAATTTGAGAACTAGATGATTGAAGAATGTAGAAGAATGACTCGATGTTCGCAAATGATAAAGACCAAGTGCATGACATAGAAGAAATGTTAATGCGACGCAAAAACCTAAAATGAGGCAATGCGCAAAATGTTAAAGTATGACTCCGCAAGCGTTGACCATTTTTAGGTGTCTACAGTTTCCATGGTGCATATGCTAATTTCACTTTGCAGGATGGTTTGTTATTTAGGGGTGTATAGTTATGTGTTCCAAAAGGTTCTATGAGAGACAACCTCATTCAAGAGAAGCACAATGGGTGCTTAAGTGGACATTTCGGTCTCAACAAGACCTTAGAGCTAGTTCAAATGTTCTATTGTTGGCCTAAGATGCAGAGAGACATTAGGAGGTATGTTGAACAGTGCTTAGTATGTCAGAAAGAAAAAGGTAATTCCTCTAATGCTTGTTTATATCAGCCTCTTCCCATTCCACATAGGCCTTGGGATTGCATTAGTATGGATTGTGTGGTAGGATTACCTAGAACTCAAGAAGGATTTGATAGCATCTTTGTAGCAGTTGACAGATTTAGCAAAATGGCTCACTTTATTCCTTGTAAGACAACACATGATGCAAGTCATATTGCTTATTTATTTTTCAAATAAGTTGTTAGAATTCATGGTTTGCCTACTAGCATTGTTTCAGATAGGGATGTTAAGTTTCGTGGTCATTTTTGGAAAACATTGTGGAAGAGATTGGGTACTAATCTCTCTTTTGGTTCAACTTATCATCCACAAACTGATGGCCAAACCAAAGTTGTGAACAGGTCTCTTGGCAACATGCTTAGGTGTTTGACAAAGGAATATGGGTAGAGTTGGGATCAACTCATTCATCAAGCAGAGTATGCCTACAATGATAGTGTCAACCGGTCTACAGGTAAAAGCCCTTTTGAATTTGTTTATGGTATGCATCCAAGGGGTATAATGGAGTTGAGGGATATCACTTATTTGCAGCATAAGAGTGGAACAATAGATGACATGGCACAATCCATGAAGGAGGTCCATGAGCAAGTGAGACAAGCTCTCCAAGATACCTCCCAAAAGGTCAAAGCAAGAGTGGATGCTACAAAGAGAGATGTTCAGTTTTCCATAGATGATTATGTGATGGTTCATTTGAAAAAAGTAAGTCTACAAAAGGGAGCTCCAAGAAAACTTCAGATGAGGAGAATAGGCCCTTGCAAGATCTTGGCTAAGTATGGGTCTAATGCTTACAAAGTTGATTTGCCTACTAATGTTTCTTTGTCTCCCATTTTTAATGTTGCAAATCTGATTGCTTTCAAAGGGCAGCCACCTGAGGAGATTCAAAGAGTTTTAGATGTTTCACAATCCCTTTCTGATCTATCTCTTCCTTCTCTTTCTTTTCCCCAAGCAGATTAGGTTCTAGACTCCAGGATTCTAAACAAACAAGAAATCACACCTACATGGAGCATCTAATCAAATGGAAGGACAAGCCAATCTCAGAGGATACATGGATACCTAAAGCTGACTTTCAGAAAGCTAGAATAACTTCTTCTTTGCTGCCTCAAGGAGTCACATGACTTCTTTGTTTTTGGGGGAGTATGGTGCAGGAGCACCTAGTTGAGTAAAACTCCCATTTTTGAGTATTTAATACTTTCATGTTTGTAATGTCTTGTGTTAGGTTGATTATGTTGTTTTAGGTTGTTGTGTGTCATGTTTAGTGGTTTTGATCTCATTTTGGGCTCAAGAGATCAAGTTTTGCCTTTCAGGCTTTGAGTTGACAATTTTTGGCAAAAATGTGCAAAATTGCCAAAAAGGTCTAATGCTTTCAAAAGCATTGAAACATGTTTGATAAGTGTTTTTAGGAATATCTAAGTTGTTTAGACAAGTTGACAAGGTTAGGTTGTCAAAAACGCCTCATTGAGAAAGAAAAGTTGTCATTTGGCTTGAAAAGTTGTCAAAGTTGTCATTTTTGGGTTTTTCTTGCAAAATGTAGTTATGAAAGCCTCCTATCTATATAGGGCTTGATAAGTAATTTTATGGACTATAAAAATACCTCCCTTTTCCTTGAATAAGGTTGGTGATTGTATAAGCAAGAGCTTTTTAATAAAATCATGAAAATTTGGCTTTTATGACTGGTTTTTCCTTCCTTTATGAAATAGTCCGTACCATAGCTCCATAGTCTGTATTGTGCCTTTGAGAAGTGTGCATAATAGTTGTATAATTATTTCTAGTTGATTGTGGTATTGGTTTCTCTTGTAAATTGGATTGTACAAAATTATTTGCAAACTGTGTGCTCGCTGCCCTGTCAAGGGTTTGTAGTTCTAAAATGTCACCACTTGACTAATCCAGGTCTGGGATCCCACATAATGGATTCAGTCAAGTTGGAATTCAAGTATATACTATACATATGCTCTATTTTGTGCCAAAAGTGTGGTTGGAGGAAGGACTTGAGTGAATACTAGGCAAGTATTGGTTATTTGGCTAGTAGCATGAACTAAAACTCAAGATTTGCATCCAAAAGTAATTTGGAGTGAAAAAATGAATGAGACAGAGGTCTGGACATGTGGGTGTGAAGCATCATCTTGATGTGTTAGAATAGCTTGTTCCATTTAATCATTCTCACTTTGTAAACAAAATAGTGAGTTCACTATTTTTCTGAATTATGTTATCAATTTGTTTATGGAATGCTTCAGAAGTATCATCCAAGCCTTGTAACTGAGAAGGCATTATAATAGGAGATTATCCAATGTTTGTAGACCTCATTGAAAGTGTATGTCCAATTCAAAACTCTTCTGTATGCAGGTCCCAAAGTGTAATGATTGTTGACTGGTAAAAGGGCAGCGTTTTGACTGTCACAGTGATAATTTTACTGATTTTTCAATTGTTTGCCAAGTGTTTGGAAAAATGCTTGTATGGCAGAGGTAGGGGAAACATGTTGAAGACATGTCAGAGGGATTTTGAAGATCTAGGCTCTTGAAGAGGTGCATAAGAATGCAAACCCAATGATTACATTTCAAAACCCTCCAAAACCCTACTTTTAAGCCCAATTTTGTGGACAGTCACTAAACTAACTTGGTGGAACCTAAAACCATGAAAATCTCCTTGCTATGACCTATTCCACATCATCGAAAACAATTTTTGTTGAAATGTGGTGACTGATTAGAAAAGTACTATACACTCAGCACGTATCCTCATCGGGGTCCCCCGAGAAAAGTAGGGGTTCAGGGGTGGGAGCCCCCAAGAAAATTTTTTGGGGGTATTTTTTGTTGATGAAAACTAACATTGTAATAAAACCTTAAAAAGGCCAAATTTGATTGTTGCCCTAAAAACATATGTTATAAGTGGCTGGGATGCTTAAGGCATTGTAATGTTGATGTACTATTTTTGCTAGATAATAAGAAAGATTGGACGACTATGTATGGTGGATGTAACCCATCCTGGGTGAACCACATTACATCTCTGTGTTATTTGTGTCCTATTTTATTTCTTTATCTTTTGTATTTAAATTTGCATATAATTGTTAGTTCATATTTGCTTCAGATCTGCTTGAAACCCTAACAATTGGTATCAGAGCGATGTATTCTGTAAATTGGTAGGACTCTCAGATTTGAGTGGGAGCAATCGAGGATTCCAAATTCAAGGTCGAAAAGTTTAATGGCCAGAATTATCAGTTATGGAAAATGTAGATGGAGGATTACCTGTATCAAAAGGATTTGTGGTGGCCATTGGAAGGAAAGGAAAAGAAACCGACCACAATGTCAGATGAAGAGTGGGACATTTTAAATAGAAAGGCACTAGGATCCATTCGATTGTGCCTTGCATCGTCTGTAGCATTCAATATAACAAAAGAAAAAATGGTTGTAGATTTGACGGCAACATTGGCTAAGTTGTATGAGAAAACCTCGGCTTTGAATAAGGTATTTCTTATGAAGCGTTTGTTTAATTTGAAAATGAGTGAGGGAGGATCTGTAGTGGAGCACTTAAATGAATTTAATACAATTATCAGTCAATTGTCCTTGGTAAAGATTACCTTTGCAAAAGAGGTTAGGGCTCTCTTGATTTTATGTTCTTTGCCAGAAAGCTGGAATAGCTTTTTTATGGCTGTAAGTAACTCTATCTCTGGTAAAAATACTTTGGTATTTGATGATATTGTTGGTGTTATCCTAAGTGAGGAAATGCGAAGGAAAAGCACAGGTAAGACTCCAACATCATTGGGTAGTGTTTTGAATGTAGAGAGCAGAGGAAGATCAAAGGAAAGAGGAAAAGGCCCTTGGAATGAGAAGTAACAAGGGAAGTCAAAGAAAGGACGCTCTCAATCTAGAAGAAAGAAAGATTGCTGGTACTACGGGAAGCCTGGTCATCTAAAGAAAGACTGTTGGTCTCGGAAAAACAAAGAAGGAGACAAAAATGAAAATGATAGTAAGGAAGCTAATATTGCAAGTAATACTTTACAAGATGCTTTAATCTTATGTTAGGATAATGTTAATGATTCATGGGTAATAGATTCTGGGGCTTCACTTCATGCTACACCCCATAGAAAATATTTTCTAGATTATGTTCAAGGTGATTTTGGACAAGTATATTTGGGTGATGATGAGCCCTGTCAAATTGTTGGAAAAGGAAAGATAAAGATCAAGTTGCAGAATGGAAATGACTGGTTTCTGTAGGAGGTAAGGCATGTTCCTAATTTAAGAAGAAATTTAATTTCTGCAGGGCAACTAGGTAGTGAAGGTTGCATAGTTACCCTCTCAGACAGTATGTGGAAGGTCGCTAAAGGATCATTAGTAATAGCTAAAGGTGCGAAGGTAGGCACATTATATCTATGTACAAGTAACACTTACTCTACCCTAGCTGCTACAAATAAAGTTACTACAGGGACAACAACAATAAATGTTGCAAGAACCGATTCGATAATGTGGCACCATAGGCTTGGGCACATGAGTGAGAAAGGCATGAAAACCCTTCACTCCAAAAATCTATTGGCAGGACTAAAGAAGATTGATTTAGAGTTCTGTGAAAACTGTATTTATGGTAAATAGAAAAGAGTCAGATTTCTCAAGGTTGGGAAAGAGAAGAAGAGTGAGAAGTTAGAGCTTGTACATTCAGATGTATGGGGACCGACTCAGGTATCATCTCTTGGTGGCTCTTGTTATTATGTTATTTTTATTGATGACTCAACCAAAAAAATATGGGTATATTTCCTAAAACAAAAATCAGATGTTTTGAAACTTTTAAGAAATGGAAAGCTTTGGTTGAGAATGAGACAAGAAAAAAGTTGAAGTGTCTCAGATCAGATAATGGAGGTGAGTATTGCAGCAAAGCATTTGAAGATTACTGCTCCTTAAATGGGATTAGAAAGCAGAAGATAGTTCTAGGAACTCCACAAGAAAATGGTGTGTCAGAGAGAATGAATAGGACTATCATGGAATGCGCGAGGAGCATGAGATTGCATGCTGGATTGCCCTTACATTTTTGGGTAGATGTTGTACGTACTGCTATCTATTTGATAAATAGAGGACCTTCAACCCCTTTGGATGGTGGTATTCTAGAGGAGGCATGGACTGCTAAAAAGGTAAATTATTCTTTTCTAAAAACTTCTGGTTGCGAAGCTTTTGTCCATGTTGATAAAGAAAACAGAACCAAGCTTGATGCTAAATCTCAAAAATGTACCTTCATTGGATATGGGATAGATGAATATGGCTATCGGTTATGGGATTTTGAAAATAAGAAAATAACTAGAAGTAGAGATGTTATATTCAATGAGAAGGTTATGCATAAAGAATAGATGTAGGAAAAGAAGCATGAACAAGACAAACAAGAATATGTGGTGTTGGATGAGATTCCTGAAAATGAAATGCCATAGGTACCTGATGCTCAGCAACAACAGATTGTCCCACAAACTCTTGCAAGTGTTAGACATTCTACGAGGACAAGTAGACCCCCTGAAAGATTTTCTCCTTCTTTGTATTCTATTTTATTAATGGATTCTGGTGAACCAGAAGAACATGAAGAAGCAATGCAGGTGGATGCCAAACAATAGTGGGAGCTAAGCATGAAAGAGGAGATGGACTCCTTGATGAAAAATAAGACTTGGGACTTAGTCCCTTTACCTGCAGAAAAAAGAGCCTTGCCTAACAAATGGGTTTATCGGTTGAAGGAGGAGGAAGGAGGTCAGAAAAGATATAAGGCCAGACTTGTGGTAAAAGGTTTTGCACAGAAAAAGGGTATAGATTATGATGAAATATTTTCTCCAGTTGTAAAAATGACTTTAAGTAGAACTGTACTTAGTCTTGAGGCTGCAGATGATTTACATCTTGAACAATTAGATGTCAAAATAGCTTTTCTCCATGGATATTTGGAGGAGGAAATTTACATGTTGCAACCACAAGGATATGAGGTCAAAGGTAAGGAGAACTTGGTGTGTAGGTTGAAGAAAAGTTTGTATGGCCTAAAGCAAGCACCCCGACAATGGTATTTAAAATTTGATTGTTTCATGGCTGAACACGATTATCATAGATGTCATTCTGATCATTGTGTATATTTTAAGAGATTGGATAATGGTAGTTATATTATCCTATTGCTTTATGTTGATGACATGCTTGTTGCTAGTTCTAACATGGAACACATAAATGATCTTAAATAAAAATTAGCCAGGTCATTTGCTATGAAGGATTTCGGTGAAGCTAAGCAAATTCTTGGTATGAGGATTACATGAGACAGGAAAAATAGAACCTTGAATTTGTCCCAAACTGAATATATAAAGAAGGTGTTGAAAAGATTTAACATGCAGGATGCAAAAGCAGTTAGTACACCTTTGACTAGTCATTTCAAATTGACTAGGGAGATGTACCCAAAGGCATAGGAAGAGGTTAATAAAATGTCTAACATCCCGTATTCATCAGTTGTTGGTAATCTGATGTATGCAATGGTATACACAAGGCTAGATATTGCACATGCAGTGGGAGTTGTCAGTAGGTTTATGATTAATCCGGGTATGGAACATTGGATTGCTGTGAAATGGATTCTTAAATATTTGAAAGGAACTACTACGAAGGAATTATGTTTCAAAGGATCTAATGTTGCTCTGAGTGGATTTGTTGGCTCTAATCTGGCGGGTGATATTGATTCATGGAGGAGTACTACAAGGTATGTTTTTACTATAGAGGGAACTGCAGTCAGTTGGGTTTCTAGGCTGCAAAAGGTTATTGCACTTTCAACCACTAAAGCTGAGTATGTTGCTGCTACAGAAGCCAGCAAGGAGATGATTTGGTTACAATGTTTTCTGGAGGAATTGGGTCAAACATAGGAGGATTGCCCATTATATACTGATAGCCAGAGTGCCATTCATCTTGTGAAGAACTCTGCTTTTCATTCAAGGACAAAGCACATTCAACTCAGGTACCACTTCATCCAGACTATTTTGGAGGAGGGTCAGTTAAGGCTTGAGAAGATTCACACAAGTGAGAATCCTACCGATATGTTCATGAAGGTAGTTCCACAGGAGAAGTTGATTTCTTCATTAGTTTCTGTTGGTTTTCTTGATTGATAGTTGTGGAATTTATATCAGTCAAGTCCTAGTGTTTTATCCAGCAGATGTTGCATGTACAGTGGTGTCGTGTAGTATCAGTCTCCAAGTGGGAGATTGTTGAAATGTGGTGACTGATCAAAAAAGTACTATACACTCAGCATGTATCCTCGCCATGGTCTGGGGTCGGGCCCCGGGTAGGGGTTTGGGGGCGGCAGCCCCTGAGAAAAAAATATTTTTGGGGTATTTTTTGTTGATGAAAACCGACATTGTAATAAAACCCTAAAAAGGTCGACTTTGATTGTTGCCCTAAAAACACATGTTATAAGTGGCTGGGATGCTTAAGGCATTGTAATGTTGATGTACTATTTTTGTTGGATAATAAGAAAGATTGGACGACTGTGTATGGTGGACGTAACCCATTCTGGGTGAACCACGTTAAATCTCTATGTTATCTGTGTCCCGTTTTATTTCTTTATCTTTTGTATTTAAATCTGCATATAATTGTTAGTTCATATTTGCTTCGGATCTGCTTGAAACCCTAACAATTTTGATGGAGGAGAAGCCTATCATTGGGCAGGGTGAACAAAAATTGGTCAATTAGCCCTCCATGGGCTAGTAGCCCTTTGACTGCATAACACACAAATTTCATGAACTTGATTGCAAGAAGGACTTGGGAACCCTTGGAACTTTGTAAGAACAATCTAAAATAGTGAAACTATTGGCAAATAGGTCTTTGGAAAGTGTGTAACCCCTTTTGGAGGTTTTGACCCTTGGTTGCCTAGTTGAGTAAGTCAAGGCTATGGACCTTAAACTAAATTTTGAGCATCAAAACTAGAATAAAACCTTGTTGCCCCTACTTTTCCATGCAAAAGACTCCTAAAGCACTTTGAAATAGAGGGTTGAATTCCAAAGAGAAGATATTGAGGGTGTGTAGATGGGTGGAGTGAGCAATTTGAGTAGATTTGAGCATGGGTGTGAGCCAACACCAAAAGGGGGGGTTTGTTAGGAAAGTGATACATGAAGTGCTTGGCATTATAACTACAAGAATGATTTTGTAAACACATACAATAGACTCAAACAATTTTTTGGATAACAAATTGAATTTCTTGAGCAAATTGGCCTTTTTGAGCACTTTCCTAGCAATCTCCCTATCAACATCGTATCTAAACTTTGAAGAAGGAAGGAATGAATAAAATATGGACTGCTAAGAATAAAGGCACTTTTAACTCCCTTGCTAAATCAGATCTATTTACTAAAAATGCACAATTTCTTTGGGTACACCTTCTGTAGTGTCAAGTTTTCATTCTATCCATGACAAAGGGAAAGACATCCCTTAACAATATTTGAGCGAATCAAGAAATCCATTATTTAGGGTAGATTCAGATAGTAGTGAGAATTCATCACCCCATGTTGTATACTCTAAATCTCACACATTCCCAACCATCATTGGTAATAAGTATAAGACCATGTTTTCCTTCCAACTGGATCTTGCAAAGGCTAAAGCAATTCAAGATAGCATTGAAGAAGCTATTATGCAAAATCAAGCCAAAGATGATTATGAAGCTAGAACGGCTTAGCAATATCCCTTTGCTCAACACCCTGGCATATTCAGAAAATGTATCCACCATGAACCAACCTCCCAATTATGCTCATTTCATTGATTCTAATACTTTCTCAACTTCTAGTAATGTTTTCATAGAGCCAATTGACCAAGAATTGTAGGTAGAAATTGAACAAATGAGAGCACAAGTTGTTAGGCTCCAATTGATCATATAGAGAGATACTATAGCCTAAGAGTTGTTTAGGTTGAACTCACCACCTTTTCCTAATGCTGCATCAAGAATTGGTACTTCAAATGTTTTTAGTATGGGATCACCCCTAAATATGTCTACATATGTCATTGCATCCTATTGCTAATGCACCAAATACCCAACATTCTATTTCTAGTACTAATTAGGCCTCTTCCATCATGAATATTGTGCTTTCATATCTTGTTGTTAGTACTATCAAAATGCCTCAGATAGGTGCATCCTCATCTAAATCTTAGAATCAAAGTCTTCTATTGTTAGCACCTTAGTCTCAGTATATATTAGCGCACCTATTATTTTTGCAGCCATTGCACAAGCTCTTGTATATACCCAACCAATTGTCACAAATCAAGGTGGGATTGGTTATCAACAATATGGGTTCAACCCATAAGTGGGACAATGTCAATCTTAGTATCAAAATCGACCACCACAACATCAACAATGAAATACAAACCATCTTGTTGGTACCTCCATTGCAGCCTCAACATAATCCTCAAGCAAATTTTCATCAAAATATTGATGCACACCACAATATACACCAACCAACACTCAATCAGAAGAACTAAAACCATTATCAACAACATAATGTATTTTCTAGAGGGCGTATGCAACTAGAAATATATAGGTAGTTAGAATTTACAAGAATACAAGGTTATCCCAATATTATTGATAATGAGATTAGAAATTTCTTGCCAAAGTTTTCAGGAAATAATGCTTTTTCTAGTGAAGATCATATAAGGGCATTTGAAAATGTCATGGATAACTTTGAAGTTTAACATGAGAATGTGTTCATGAAGTTGTTCATGCAGTCCTTGAACGAGGATGCAAGAGATTGGTACAAGAGTCTTCTTGATACCTCTATCAATGGTTGGACTAAATATAAGAGAAAATTCAAGGGATAGTATGAGGACCATTCAGATCTTGATCAATTTTCCCTCCATGAGCTGGCAAATATCCAAAAGGGATACAACCAATTAGTGGCTGAATTTAATTCAAAACTCACAAATCTATACAATAGGATTTCAATTTACCTTAGACCAACTGATCCAATGTACTTTGTATTTTATAAAAAAGGAATTCGATCCAAATTGGATATGAGTTGAGAAGAATAAACCCTTGCACATTTGCTAATGCATTTAGGATTGCATTGGAAATAAACAATAACAAAAAAGAATTGGGAAAGATTGGAAAGAGAGATGAAGTGAATATTCTCCAAAACCCAAAGGAACATCAAGATAAACAAGTAAAAGAGGATAATCTTGACAAAGTTACGAGTGCCCTAAAGGAATTGAATTATAAATTTGCTAAAAATGAAAAGGGACTATCCCATGATAGGCCAAACTATCAAAGAAATGAGTCATAGGTTGCATGATATTCCTTACAATATTAATTGGTGTGATGGAAAGACTATTAACAATAACAACTAGAAAGGGTCATCTATAAAAGAGACTCCTAACCCTTTGAAAAAACCTAGTGATACCATGGTTGATGAAAACCCCTAGGACATGTTATGTAATTTACCTCATTTCCCTCTATAATGTGTAGTTGCTTAATCTATTTAGGAAGTTGAGACATCCTAAGAAGACTAACACTATAGTTAGTTTAAGGAAGATCATACCATCAACATGCTTTCGATCAAGCCATATGTAGTAGAGGATGAATATGCTTACCTTGAAGAAGACATAATAGATGGAGATTTGGATACCAAGAGATAGAGGGGAAGTGAATGTGAGTGCAACAAATATTTTTTGACAATGAAGACAATATAGTAAAAGATGTTGTCATAAATGTGGCCAATTCAGAAGCCTAAAATGTTAATCTAAGAAGACCATTAGAAGAAGAGATAAAAGCTATCGAGGTTGTGGTAGTTTCTCAAGCTAGGAGCAACTATCAATTGAGAAATAGGACATTAAATATGGACTATAGTAAGCCTAGTAGTCTTTTTATAAAGGAGCATCAGGCCACTGATAAAGATATGCTAATAGCTCAGAGGAATCAAAACAAGAGCAAGGTGCCTAAGTTCCAGAAGATTCAACAACTTACACACCAAGAGGTTACACGAAATGACAAAAGTGGAGGCTAAAGTTTCTATAAATAATGTTCCTAAGCTTGTAACCTCCATCGAGAAGGAAAAGTTTCCCAAGATTGAGGTGAGTAAATCAAATTCCCAATGTGCTCTAGTTTTTCATTCATTTGATATAGATCAGACCTTATCTCAAATTAATGTCTCTTTCCCACTACTAGAGATGATGAAAATTGAGGAATATAGAAGTACTACAATGTCTTTGATTGCAGTTGTCTCATGCAAACCTTTAGGACAATGCAATATTTCACCTACACTTGAAAAGGTTAATAATCAAGTTAATGATGTTGAAGATGAATTCCTTACAACCCATGGATTTTACCTAGGAATAACCCTAACTAAGGGTCCATCCTAATTGATCATTTCTACATCACAATATTGATAAACAATAAGTTAGTAAGAAATTTAATGATTGAATTTGGAGTTGCAATAAATATAATGCCTATGGGGATCACAGAAGAGTTAGGATTAAGGGAACTGATAATACCTATGGGAAATGCTATGCCATGGACAATAGGTTTGTCCCAATAATTGGTATCATGAAAAATGTGGAGTTGAAACTTGCATCTTTCCTAGAGGTAGCTCATAGGATAGACATCACTATTATTGATATTTCCCCTAGTATGGAATGCTACTCTCAAGGCAGTGGAAAATAGTTGCAAGTAGAAATGTTTAATTGGACTTGTCTTATGCCACCATACCTGTGAATGGAAAGGATGTTAGTTTAGACCGGGAACCTTGGTCAACAAAGATAGTTGAGCACATTGACCCCAATTAGATGATTTGCTTCTATGGTGTTGATTTGGGAAACTTTAGAATGGAACCTTCATAACCCCAACTGCTAAATATTGATCTAGTTGTAGATAGTACAAAGTGATTAAAAAGGGTTGTGATAAATGTACTTTGATGGTTCTTGCAGTTGAGAAGGATCTAGAGTAGGTATAATACTCATTACACCTAGTGGGAAAACATTTAAATACTCATTTTTATTATCACTTTAGTGTACAAACAATGTTGTTGAATATGAGGCATTGTTATTGGGTCTCAACCTAGTTGTGAAACATGGAATAAAAATGTTAATTGTGTTTGGTGAATCCTAGTTGATTGTCTCATACGTTAGGTCAAAATACTCTTTAAAGAACAAGAGGTTAAGGTAATACAAGTTTTTTGTATGGGACACCTTAGTTTTTCGATGCATTTTCTATAGATTGGGTAGAAATATAAAAAAAATATCATGGCAAAATTCTTTGGCTAATGTGGCTTTAAAAGTGATGATATTACTTTAGTGTGGATCTCTAAAGTTGAAGTTAAAACTATACCTTCAATCCCTTGTAACATTTGCAATTGGCAAGTTTTAAATGATGATGATCATTTGCTAAAGTTCCTCCAATGTATAGATCAACATGAGACACATGAGATTGATTTCAATGCATTTGTTGAAGTTGTTGATGATAAAGACACAATATTTGGGAATGAAGTGGTGCATCTCAAAACCAATAAGATCATAAAAGGTCTTGTAGCACTAGAGATAGTCTTTGATGGAAAAGATGACTATTCCATGAATCCTACCCATATCAATAAAGAACAACTAGAGGAAATGAATTTGGGGATTGAAGTATTTCTAAGAAAGTATAGAGGAAATGAATTTGGTGATTGAAGTATTTATAAGAAAGTATACTTTGGAAAAATGATCAATCGTAAATCATGAAAATGCTTATTGCATTGTCAAGAAAATATTAGCATGTCTTTGCTTGGTCATACGATGACTTGAAGGATTATAGGGAATATTTGTTTCAACATGAAATCCCTTTGAAGCTAGGTTCAAAGCCTTTCAGATAGAGGAAAATACCAATCAGCACAACATTGGTACAAAAAATACAAGAAGAATTAGTGAAGCTCAGAGATGGGGGCATAGTCAAGCCTATTAGACACTCTGCATGGGTTTCTAACCTCATGTAGATGGCTTCTCAGGTTATAATAGGGTTAAAGTCAAGGAGTCAGAATAATACAAGACAAGGGGTATGTCATTTGACCTAACTAATGCTAGAGCAACATTTAAGGAGGCGATGGATGTTGCATTTGTAGACCTTATTAACATTATCATGGTAGTGTATCAAGATGATTTGGCTACTTTCTGCAAGAAAGCTGAAGATAATTGTTTACACCTTGAAAATATTTTTTCTAAAGTAATTGAATATGGGATTTCCTCGAATCCCCAAAAATGTTATTTTGTTGTAATTGAGTGGAAACTTCTAGGACACATGGTTTCTGAAGAAGGGGTTAAAATTGATCCTAATAGAGTAGCAACCATTGAAAAAATACCAATCCCAAAAATAGTGAATGCTATATAATCCTTCTTTGAACAAATCAACTTTGTTAGGAGATTCATCTCAAATTTTGTAGAGATTATCAACCAATCTCTAGAATGTTAAATAAAGGAGACTAAATAGACTGGAGAACTGAAGTCATTGATGTATTTTTGTCTATCAAGAGAGCTATCAAAGAAGTGCTCGTGTTGAAGTCCCTTGAATTTAGTAAACCATTTCAAATTTTTTTAGTTGCATCATTCCATACTATTGTTGTAGTTATGCTTCAAAAGAAGGAGGAAGGATATGAGCAACCCATTGCATTATTTATAAAATCCCTTCAAGCTACCGAATTGAAGTATGAAGTAGCTCAGAAGCAAGCACATGCACTAGTATAAGAAGTGAAAAAAATTAGGCCTTCCTTGGTAGGGGAAAAAGGTCAATGTATAATGTACATAATGTTGTTGTTATGGATATCTTTGTTCAATACGAGGTAACAAGAGGATGTAGATGGATTAACAAAATTCAAGAGCAACATTGAGATTCATATTACCAAGTTAGTTATAAGACAAGGAATGGCAAGACTAATGGCTAAAACTAATCTTGAAGTTGCATAGGCCAATAATGTGGATACAAATGAAAACAAGATATTCAGTATCGAAATAAATTCCTGGTATAGTAATGTGGTATGCTTATTGAAGCACATTAATTGCCTAGACAACTTGAAAAATAACCAAAAAGGAAATCTAAAGCTCCAAGCACAAAGGTATGTTCTCATTAATGGTGACCTTTTTTGGAAAGATAGGGATTTTATATTGCTATATTGCTTAGATGAGTGTCAAGAAAGGCATATTTTGAAAGAGATGCACAAAGGGGTGTGTGGTGGTCACTTAACTTCCAATACTACTACTCATAAGATCTTGAGGGTAGGTTATTATTGGTTGACACTTTTTGCTGACACTCACAACTATGTTACAAAATGTGTAGCTCATGTCAATAGTTCTTAGGTAAATTGAAATATGAGGGAACATTTCCTCTAAGAGCCTTGTAGGTAGAACCTTCTTTTCATCAATGGGGAATATCTTTTGTAGGGGAGATAACTAAGAGTTCGAGTGGAGGACATAGGTGGATCTTACTTGTCACTATTACTTCACCAAATGGATAGAAGCTATTCCTACTAAGTAGGCAACTAACAAAGTAGTCATCAACTTCTTGATGGATAATATATTGACCAAATCTAGAGTTTTTACTAGGTTGATCATGGACAATTTCATGTATTTTAGGTCTGGGAAGCTTCAATATTTTTATGATTCTTATGGTATAACCATCTCTTTTATGCCACCTTATCATCCATAGGGTAATGGCCAAGTTGATTTTAGCAATAAAACTATCATGAAGATCATTAAAAGAACGCTTGAGAAAAATAAAGGGCCTAGGACTCTAAGTTGAGATTAGCATTATGGGCATATTGTCATGTAATTGTGAAAAAGGCAATAGATAAATCCCTATTTGAGCTCATTTATGGAACTCAAGCTAAGATACCCATAAAAACTTTTTACTAATGTATAAATACATCCAAGAAGAGGATACTGATATTCTTACACTTCTAGAGGAAAGAATGGAGTAGCTAGAAAAACTTGATGAGATCGGAAATGATGCTGGCCAATAAGCCAAATATCTCTTTGACAAAAGAACTATAGAAAGGAAATTTGAATTAGGTGACATGGTATTGATGTGGAATGCCATAAATCAAGAGAAAGGAAAACATGGAAAGTTTGAATCCCTTTAGATTGGACCATATGTCATCACAAACAAAAATGGTCAAGATTCTTATTATCTACAAAACACAGAAGGTGAAGTTCAGGAACCTCTAGTGCATGGATAATTCCTGAAGCACTTCTTTGTATAATATTTCCTCCATGTGCAATATTTAGTGTACATATTTTTATATATTCTTGCATGCATTTGGTTTTGCCTTTTTTTTTGTCTGGTCTACCCCTCGTAGGTGTTTCTAGATCCTTACCTTGATTAGAACGATCAACCATCCCCAATTGAAGCCACTATTGGAACTATAAAATTTCTCATTTAAATGTGAATGTAACTCTGTGAAAGAGACCTTAAATTTCTTTATAATTTTTTTGCCCTTGTTTTATTCTAATTTGCTGCTGACTTGCAATATCCCATTGCAAGTCACTTAGCTATGTTTAAGGGTGTTTTAGCCATCGAGTTTACTAACCCCAATATTATCTCTCTATGTTTTTATCATTTTAATTTTTCCTAAGTTTTTAGTGCTTTGAATGTTTATTATTCCCTAGCACATGGCCCCTCGAGCCCTAAAAATGTCTTAACAAAGTGTCAAAATCTCACATGTAGAATAAGTCACTTACGTGATCCTCATTGTTGAGGCTTGCACTAGTCACTAAGTGCCTTTCCATGACCCAGTGACCCAACAATGGAGCTCTTCATGTCTTGGGATAAGTGGGAAAGGCTTACCAGTGAAGCTTTAACTATAGTTCCAGGTGCTCATTGAAGTGCCAATGATCTAACGATGGTGCACTATAGTCACATGCACAAAGCAGTCAATTGGTTGAGCCTTTGTTGGTTGTTGGTTGCTCTTTTGTGACCCAACAACTAGCGATGAAAATAAATGAGCATTTTAACAAGCATGGGCAAAGGTCACCAGTGAGGCTTTTGTGTGTGATTGAGTGCTCCTTTTTATCCCAATGATCTAATGATGGAGTGTGGAGCGAGTTGGTGGGATTGGCATATAATGGTGATAAGGTCATCGGTGAGACTTTATTGTGTCAATGGACACTCAAAATTGGCCTAATGACCTAGTGATAGATAGAGACAAAGATGGTACTGCATGAGCCTGTTGTTGGGACCTAGCTAAACATTGAAAAATGACCCAATGATGTAACACAAACTTCACAAGGCCTTATCAAGGGAGCTATGTATATCGTTGGACACCTTTCAATGCCCCAATAACTTAATGATGCTATCAATGCACACAATAAAAGTTTATTGCTCAAAGGTATGCACATCTCCAATTCTCGTGCCCTCCTTTGACCCAATGATCCAATGATATCAATGAGACAAAAGGGGCAACTCATTGGGAATATTTAAATTTCACTGATGATTGTTGATTTATCAAATTAATGGATGAGATTCAAACCAAGATACTTGCTTTACTGGAGTTCACATGAGTGAGCATTGATGAACAAAGTTGGGCAATTTAAGTCAATTTTTTTAATCAATTAAGTCATAAAAAACAATTGTTGATTTCCCTAAGACTTGACAGTGAGCAACATTGAGTTACCAAGCATTTGGTGGTGAGAAGATTGAGTTCTTTCAAAAGTTCGAAATAGAGTGCACTTCTCGTGAAGGAGGAAGTCTTGAATTCTATTATACTTTGTTTTCATTGTGATTATTCTTTGTGATAATTAGGATTCTGTAAGATTGAAGTCTAGGGTTTGCTAGAAATTGTTCACCATAATTGAGAACTTTGTCCGATTTAAACTTAAAGGAAGGCACTCTAGTGTTTTGTTTACCATAAGAGGCTTTAGTGTATTCTATCACTCCAGAGAAACACTAGTAGAATGACATGTTTTTTTGTAAACCCCTCCTCAAGTGAAATCCAAGAGGCAAAAGAAAGAAATATAGTTCAATTAAGATTTGATCGTCCAACTTCCTAGCTTGGTTGCAAGGCCATGATAGTCAATCCCACTATGGAAATATTTGAGGATGTTCAAAGTGACCTTGGGGATGCCTGTAATCCCTTGCATGTTTATGACTTATTTAAATATCACTACAAGAAGATACACAGGGAAAGACCAATGTGTAACCCTTAGAGATTGAATTTGGGAGGGTCGGTGGTACTGAATGTCCTAGCCATGTCTTAGAGAGAAAATCAATTTGTTATCCTGATGGGACTTAATTCATGAAGATCGTGAGATAATACATTTGTCAAGTGTTTGGGGTGTATTCAAGTTATGACCTTAGATTCAATCTAGAAAACAGTCTTGACAAATATCATAGATGTAAGAACGACTACAAGAGAAAATGGATTCCACATCACAGGCTAAGAACTCAGGATGGATGCTTAAGGGTTTTCTAGGATACATATAAGACACCCTTCTCTATGAAATTGTTTGAAGAATATTATGAGTATACATAATACTTTGTGTACCAAGTTTTGGGCAAGGATGCCCACATAAATATGTTAACTATCCTCATGATTCTTGTTGCTGATGTTCAACTCGTTGTGATGCTAGACCTTTTGATTATGCATATTTTCTTTCAAATGAGATTAATAGAGGCCTTGCTTCTATCAAAAATAATAATTATATTATTATCTTCAAACATTATTCATTATTAATGCACCTCATTTTGTTTAGAGGATGGAAAAACAACATTTGGAAGTTCCCATTAAGGCTTGTAGATGAAGATCATGATGGAAATATATGTCCAATTCAAACGTGGAAAACCATATGGGACTGAAGGTGTGATAGGGCTCATTATTTAGATTTTGATGAATTATTTATGAAACAAATTTATATGGAATTAGGTCACTCATGGGATTACAAGTTATCCCCCACAATTCAAAAATTTCTTGGACCCAAGGACAAAGAAACCAAGATACAAATTGATCATAACTAGGTCAACTAGTATGCTTTCAGTGATTATACCAAGATTAGAGTGTTTTATTTTGAGGGAGCTCCATGTCTATTGCCCATCACTGTGCTAGACATAATTGCATTATTAGATATTATGAGATAAATTGCAAATTCAAATCATTTGCACTTCAAGATTCAACACAAACATTCCTTTTTGCCTACAACTTTGAAATTTGGAGACTTCTGAGTTATTGCATTTGAGGATATCCCCTCATTAAGTCAAAAATCACATATTATGGAATGCCCTTTGGTGACACTAGGATTCATTTTGATCCCAAAGGTTTTATTGATGAAAATAAAACTGCACAAGACTTAAGTGGATATTTTCATGAACAATACTTTCATGATGATATAATAAGGAACTGTAAATAAGACCATGTTGCAAGAAGGATTGACATATATAATAAGATCATGGCAGCTGAAAAGTGGAGAATAGGAACCATGTGTCGTTATTGAAACTTCTAATTAACTGTCTGACAATGTACATCTTACTAGCCAAAATTTTGTTTCTGATGATGCTTTTATACATTCTCCTGAATTCCAAGCATTTATTCTTGAGTATAAGGGAAGACAATTAAGAGAACAAGAGAAGAATATTAGCCTAGAAATGCATCCACAAATATATAAGAAATTGGAAGATGAAGTGGATGAGGAGATGAAAGAAATGACCCCAAGAAACGGAAGAAGATTATTGCAAGAAGGAGTCATCCTAAGTTTAACCGAATGGGATATTCGCTCAGTCACAGATTTTGACAATTTAAGGAGCAATCATAAGTGGCCATGGGTGTCTATCGAAGAGTGAAGAAAATGTGGTATCCTCTACGTGCATTTAAATATGCCAATCTTCTCAATATCTTGTGCGCAATGTTTATTTTTCTTTGCTCGCCAATATTTCAGTTAAGATGGTCTGCGCCTGCAAGTTGGCTGGAAGAAATCAACATCAACAAGCTTTGCAGTTTTATTTTCAAATTCCCTCCAACATCAACTAAATATTTTTCTGTATGAGAAATGTACAGATACTTTTATAGCATGTTTTTAGTTACAAGGTAAATGAAATCAAATTTTACCACGTGTACCAATTGATCTGAAACTTGTTGCTCCCTTAATTTTATAAAAGGGGAAACATGATCATTGGGAAAGGGTTTTGAAATAGTCATTTGGGCAGGAACTAGCTTACATGTAGTTTGACTTTGCTATGGTAATGAAATGCAATTTGTAGAGAATTTTGTATTTATGATATTGTATCAGTTATTTTGAACTATCAATGAGAATATGTTTCAGGATTGTCTCTGATTTGTTTCATCTTATTCATATGAACCAGTATGTTAAGGATGTATTAGTTTGTATCTGTATTTTTTCTGTGAATAAGTAATGAATTTCATGGGTTTCTTTCAAGGAGAGACTTAAATTCTGTGATCACATTGTAGCGAATATGAAGATATGTGTTGTGATCGGTAAGTAGAATCCTGAATGCATAATGAATTAACATTTGTGCAATGCATGAATGTTGGGATTAAACATTTGGATTTAAAATCAATTATGGATGTAAATACATATGCGGTTTGACACCATTGCCCTGGCAATTAGGCACTAATCTATCATTTATTTAAAATTATTTTAGAAACATCTTAGTGATTAAAACTTCTTTTGATTTTCTGTTGTAGGAGTAGGTTTAGTTTAAATTTTATTCTCAATTGTTGATGATGTTGAGTCAAAAATGCAGCCACATTCTAAAATAATTAGTTATTTCCATGATATATTTTCATTGGGAGATATCTACTCTATATGCAATATTTACAGATTTGGGTTGAAACTTTAAATATTGTACAGTACACCCACCTAGGTTTAGTAGAGCTTGAAGAGTAGAAGATTTTTCGATCCTTTGATTGAAATATCATTCACTGGTCACTAATCCAAGCATCCAAGGATTGAAATTGGTTGGTTCATTGGAAATTCTTGGGCAATCAGTTGAAGTAACCAACATGACCAATTTCTCTCTACAGATTAGAATGGGGATAGCATGGGAAGTCTACTACAAGATACCCAGGTGATAGAAGTCATGGATATATTGTCTAAAATATTATACTAGCTCCAAGCATTATAACTGATGCACGTCAGCCACAACTAGACCCCAAGCCCAATGCTCAATGAAACATGTATATCATCCTGAAGTAGATGATGAAGCAACAATAATTTATGTGGAGGGGTGCAGATCTATAAGGGTTAAATTGCCTTGACCCATATCTACCGTATTATGTATTATGGAGACTTGCAAGGTACATAAGGGTTTTTCCTTGACCCATATTTCTCATAGGTATAGGTTATGACTACTTGATAGTAAGAAATTTTGGTGAAGAAAAATTTGAAACAATAAATTTACAATTGTTATCACTTGGGTGTGTTGTAGTAGACTTCTCATGTTATCCCCATTCTATTTCTTAGAGAGAAATTAGTTGTTGTGGTAGAAATAAATAAGATTCTTCGGGATGCTCTTGCATCACTTGTAGTTTAGAAATACTCATCAAGACTAGGTATAAATTTATTGTAATATTTGTTCATTAGATAATACATTAAGTGTCTAAGTATTTTTGGAGACTCAATTTTTCCATCATGAGGTTTTATTCATAGTATACCTGTTATCTTGATGGTATGTTTGTCTATTCTTTGGTATTATTAGTTTTGAGTACTAGTTTGCATATTTTACCCTCATAGAGTTATGTGAAAACAATTCTATATGGCTGTAAATTTCCTTTCAATTTAGCTATCATAATTCTACTCTTTTGGTTTCTCTTTCTAATCCTAGTTGGAAGGTGTCATGGTCATGTCTAATTTGATACTTGGGAGGATTGTATAGTTTCTACATAATATAATCGAGTTCACAGCTCTAATTGTTCATTCTATTGCTTTTTATACTCATTGAATCTAATTTTAGTAAAATAAATTTTTATTTTATTTCAAAGATCATTACAAGACACTATGTAAGTGTTGATTTAAACAACTTAGTTAAATAGACAAACCAAGAAAAAATATGATACCCATATACACTAGAAAATATAATTTCAACACATATGTTCAATAAAACTATTTCCTTAAATTTCTACATAAAGTAAATCAATGATGACAATTATGAGAAATTAGAACTGATCCCACTCATTTAATTACTTAAAGTTAAGTTGTAAATTATTAGTATATTAAAAATGAAGTGTCAAATTGTCCTTAATTAATTAAATAAAGGGCTGATTACAACTAATTAAAATAATTGATTAATGATTTAATCAAAAGAGAATCAAAGATTCTCAGAAGGTTTTCTAGTTCTTAAAATCTTATCGATATTGCAATATTTAGTAAATGATTAATCAAAACAAGTCTAATTATGCATTTTAGATTTGATAACTAAAACTAGTATCTTGATGAATGATTAAGACATGATGTAATTTACACATATATGATCTAAAACAATAAAAACTAGAAATAACTTACACAAAAATTTCATATTATTTTACTACTGATAAATAAAAATAATAATGATGAAATTTATTTCAATAATCTTTATCTAATATTTAGATCAATAAAATATAAAAAATAAATAGATTTCTACAAGTTTAATAGTTAATTGAAAAAATACTTTACAAATAGTTTCTTTCCTTTAACTACATATGTTCAATAGTCTTTATTTTCGTAAGAGTCTAGTAGCCCCACTAATTTAACTAAACAAAAGGTAGGCAACATACACTCGATAGTCCTTTTTTTTTGTAAAAGTTTTGGTAGACCTACTATTTTAACTAAAGAAAAGTTAGACATATAATGTATTCTCTCTAATAAATGAGTGACTAAAAATAATATTACCAATTTTGAGTGAGTTTATAAGATATTAAATTTTCATTTTAAACCTAAGTTTCATTTAGAGAATATACTAATTAAATAATATATCTTTAAGATATCCTTTATATTAGAATTTGTTAGATGTTAGTAGTGGTTTCAAATTTCTATCTTATTTCTATCAAAAGACATTATAAAACATATTTAAGATATTATGTTGGCGAATTAATAGATAAATATATAATGATACTTTAACCATATTCTATCAATATCTTTATAATATTATTTTTTCTTTGTTTCACATAACATAAGCACCTTTTAAGTTACTAGGATGTTTGTATTTCATTCTCCTTTTATTAGATGTAAGGGTGTAGAAGGGTATTAAACATTTAAGATCATTTGTGAGATAGGTTTGAGGGTTTCGGTATTTTTTCTAGTAGTGGTGAAAACAAGCTTAAGTATATGGTAGTGGTCTTTAAAGGTCATAAAAATGAAATATTTGGTAGGGACGAAGAAGTGGCTATTGAAGTTAGTGTTAGACATTGCAAGGTTTTGCTCCCCCTTGAATCAAGGGGAGGTGGTGTTCTCTCAAGTTTTATTTTTTAGATTTCTTGGATATTAGTTAATTTATGTATGCTATTATTTTTGTTTCTTATGCTTTTATGTTTATTATTCATGTAAGATCACTTATACTTATTTTTGAGTCTTTGTAACAAAACACCGTAACATTATCTAAGAAATTATATTTAGAGGTATTAATTTTTTTTGGTTCCCATCAATTAGTTCTTATTTTACAAATATAAATGTTGGGGTGAATAACATAATCTAATAATACTTGTCTCTCTTGTAATATTTATTTTGATTATTTGATGATAGGCTTGATGTTTCTCATTTTCATCATTGTAATATCAAAATTAATGAAGAAAACTTGCTCATTAATATTATATGTCATATCCTTAAGAATTATAAAAATTGCTCATTAATATTGTATGTCATACCTTAAGAATTATATATCATACCGCAAGGATAATATGAGTGTCCTATCCATTATACCTTTAAAATATTCTTCTAAATCCTTCTTACCTTGTTTCTCACATGTTAATAAACTTAATCACTTTAAAATATTAGTATATTTACAATTACTCGTTAAAAATCATCATAATCAAACTTAGTAACTAATAAAACTTTTAAAAGGTATGATATCAATACCCCAAAAATTATAAACATCATTAGAAAAAGAAAACATAAAAACTAATCAAACCAATATCTCATGAACACATCAAACATAGTGTCATCCAATTCTTCACTTCACACTACAATTTTCTCATCATCTTTGATAATATGACAATTTCAATTACAATAATTTATCTTTAAATATATATCATTATTGACAAAAAAAAACATTACAAAATATCCTCCACATTATATATTCTATATTTCTCTTCAAAGAAATGTATACTACAACTTGTTAGTGTCCAAACACTCTTACACAACATAATCAACCACTCGAAATAATTGCTATTTTTTATGCTTTGATTACTACACATAGAAGTTTCAACTTTTTTAATATAATTTTTATTAATCTCATCTCACCCACATAAGATTTTGTTTATTTATTTATATTATCCAGCCAAAAAAATCCACACAACCAAAAGAAACAAATAATTCTATTTTATTCAAAGGTTCTACTTTATATCACTTCAAAGTATCCAAAAAAGACCATATGTTAATTTTCTTATCACCTCATCTATGTTGTGCAAACAATATAAATTATATCACTCAATTTTATTAAATAAAAAAGATAACTAACAAAATGATGTATTATTTAAAATTATAAAATACAAAATCATACAAATTTGTGCTTTTAACTTAAAAGGTCATCCAGACTGATCGTTCTTATTCGTATGGTTTTAGAAAACCTTAAAAGTAAACATGTGACACATCAACATTATCTTTGAAGACATGAAATTGAGAAGCACATCAATTATCTAATTAATTTGAAATCTGAAACATAGATTGTAACAACGCATTCATTGATGAGTATATTCAAGTCTGAGAAACAAAGGAGATAGTAGATATTTTGAAAAACAAAAAACTTTCAAGCCTAAATTCAACCATATTGTGAAACAAGTCATCATTAAGGTTTTCATTATATATATATATATATATATATCAAAACTGGTACAATAGTAACAAGTCGTTAATTTAGTTTTGATATATCTAAATATGACCTTTAAGATAGACTCCAGGTGAACAAGACAATGAGTTTTAGCCCAAAAATAAAATAAAATGCAAGTGTACGAGCTTGACCTAACCCTAAGATATGTAACTATTGTCTTTGTAGAACATATGCTCTTAAATTTGCAAGGCTATATAGCTAATCTCGATCGTAAGTATAGAAATTGTACACTTGATTTATTTCATGGGTATGTAACCCTTTAGGCCTTTCCGCAACTGATGATCATCATATACTACCATTTCCACACTTACCACAAACTTTAGTTTCTTTATATGAGAAGTGTTGTGTAACAGCATGGGAACTCTTGCATACCCACCACTATCATTCTCTGTGATATCATCTATGTTACTCTCCCTTTCTCTCTTGTTGTCGATTGTTGCCTTCTGAAAAACACATTGCAGGTAATCTGATTCATCATTTTGCTTTGTTGACAATATTTTCCACACCTGCTCTGCTCATTAAAACACACACAAACCATGGGTTTAACACCCAATAAAATAATTCTCTCAAAGTTAAGAGGGAATAAAGTTGTTATTAATTTAGAACAACAAATAGAAATATGTAATTGTAGTCACATAAATCTGTCCACTTAATTAAATGAATACTTAGTATTTATTTGATTATTTAACCATCAATTAATAATTAATTAAATTAATATATTTAATTAATTCATCTTAACCCTCTTCTCCTATTAATTAAATAAATTATTCAATTTATTTGATTTAATTCACTTAACCAAATTCAGACCATTAATTAAATAAATAAATCATATTTATTTAATTAAATCTTCTCTCACATTTAAATAAATTAATATTTATTTAAAACCCCCAAAATCCCACCTCTCACATTTAAATAAATAAATAATTTATTTAAATCACCTTTATCCTCCACCCACTTGTATTTTCCTACAAAAGCAAGTTGCACAACTATTTTAAATAAATTATTTATTTAAAATCCTATTTATCCTCACCCACTTGAAACCTTTAATGGTTTCTCTTAAAGTATTCAAACTTGATGGCTTTAAAGTCTTCAAACTTGATGGCTTCCTTCTATAGTCTTCTTAAGACTTTAATGGTTTTCCTTAAAGTCTTCAAGCCTTTAATGGTTCCCCTCAAAGTCTTCAAGCATTTTAATGCTTTATCTTCCTTTTTCTCATTTAAATAAATTAATATTTATTTGAATATTTATCCAAATACAACTTGCACACATTTATTGAAATAAATGAATTTTTATTTTAATAAAATCTTATTTTCCCTCACCCACCAAATCCACTTGCAAAATCTAATCCCCTTCTAGATTCTTCTAACCCCTTCCTAATTAGCTTAATCCATCCCCTAATTATTGTCACATTCCTAAGCAAAATGGAGTCACTTCTCAAAGCCTAAAAGTCTTGGATAACCTTTGAAAGCTTCCAACCTTCAACCACTAAATGGCTCAAAGTCTTTGATAACCATTGAAGGCTTTCAACCTTCAACCACTTAATCCCCAAAGTCTCCAATAACCATTAATGGTTACCTCAAACCCTCCCACATGGTTAAAACATTTGTTTTGACTCAACCTCTACCCAACCCAAGGGTCTCATCAAGCCTTTAATGCTTTGACCATGATTATCTCTTAATCATTTGCACAAAGGTTTATCCTTGCATTAACTCCTAATCCAGTGGGTAATCCTAATTTAGACTTGACCCTTACCTTCTAGATAACCATGAGGTCCTCTCAGGCCTTTAATGCCTCCAACCTCTTCTCTCAACCCAATCCTATGTTGACACTTGTCACCATTTTATTGGTGCCAATTGTGCACATGGATCCCCAACTTTCAAACTTGGCCCTTGATTAAACCATTCAATCTTAACCCTTCATTTCCCCATTTCTTCTATAAATAGAACCCTTCTCCTCAAGCAAAAGAGAAGCATTTTAGAGTATTGTTGTTATACTGGCATTAGCATAGAGCTTTTTCATAGCATCACTATCTACTCTTGCATAGTATTTGCTTATCATATTCAACCATCTTGAATCTCCATATGGCATCCATGGCTAGTGCTAAAAGCTGAGAGCTACACTCATTTGGGACTTGGAGAGGAGAGAAACAAGGGAGAAGCATCAAAAGGCATCATGGAAGCATCTTAGGGAGGCTCTTCTCCTTTCTTTTATTTTGTTAAACTTCTTTCATGCTTTTTGAAATCTCTCTTGATATGTTTGGAATGGTTTTTAGTTCTTTGTTTTGTTTTTATGGTTGAAACTAACTTATTAACATTGAACTTTGTTGTTGCCTTGTCCCCATTTCCATGACATCATTTGGTGAACCCGACGTGAATCAAAGAGCAATCATTTTGAAGACTACTAACTTTTGAATGTTTTAATTGACACACAGGTCATTCTCTTGCATTTTTCTTCTCAATTTAGCACCTTCGCAAATTGATACTTTAACGCTATTGTCTATAATGTTGCTCTTTCATGTTAAATAGCACTTCTGTTTTCACACAGAGTAGAGCTATTGTAACAAAGAGTTGTAAGAAAATTCCTTGTAACCGAAAACCAAAAATTTTAGGCTTGTAGAAGCCCACCAAAACATGCAGATTTTTCTAACTAATTATCTTTTGTGCAGGTTTTAACTAACCCCTACAATAGCATTATTTTTAGCAATTTTAGCTTAGGAAATAAATTTGTTCATATTGCTAACTTTGTCTTTCAAGTTAGGATAAAATAAATTCATTTTCCTTTTGGGTTAAAATCAACTACACTTTCATTTGGAGTTTTAAAAAGAACCATATCTTTCGTTTGGAGCTCTAAAAAAGAATCACACTTGTTCAAAGTTAAAAAGAATCACAAAAACAAACACGCAAATTTTTTTTGTTGCAAAGTTAGGAACAAATTCTTTTGGTGCTTAAAATCAACAAGGCAAATTTTATTTCTTGCATCAAGATAAAACTTACAATCCACACTTCCATTTTTGGTGCAAATAAAATTCACAATCAACTTGTCTCATTTTTAAAGCAATTTTACTTCATGCAAACGTGTTTTTCATTAAGTTGACTAGGATTTTCAAATTCTAGTTTACTCCAACAATTGCCTTTGAAAATTAAAAAGAACACCATGATTGTTGGAGCAACATCTCCAAATAGATAGAAAATCATTGCGATGACAAATTAAAAGGAACAAGTGAATTTTGTGTTTGGCACTCTTGTGCAAAAGAGTTGGTTGAGTGGTCCTACCTCTAACACACACTATCCTCTCCCTTGGCTCTCATGGTCCTAGGTGCAAGAGAAAAGTGTTAGTAACGCTCAAATTTTATCTTTTTAAGAGAGGCCTGCCAAGGGATCAATACTCTTGGGAACGACCTCGAGCGGTAAATCCTTCGAGCTGCTATAGAAATCAGGTGAGAGCGAAAGCTATAGCCTTGGGTATAGCTGTTCCTACAGTGTAACTGGCCGAAACGACAAATGGGCCCCACCACCAGTTACAAGGCTCTTAAGTGAGTCACTGCAGAATGAACTTATGTCCAAAAATATCGAACATGACTAAACACTTTTAAGTAGTAGCCCACCCGTTCTATTGATTGAGGATATTTGAGATATAATTTAGTGCAAGAGCATAGATGGTTTTGCTCCCAAGATACTCACCATACATATTTCCTTGAGTAGAAACATAGCTTTTTGAAAAGTCACTTGTGGCTTGATAAAAGTGGTGACTCCCCCATCATAGGGATCATCTATTTGTTATGCTCGTGCAAGACTTAGTATATCACATCCTTACCTGCCACGACGGGATTCATAAGGTATGTAGTACCAAAGTCGAAGAAATATCAAGATGTGGGCTAAATTTATCACAACTGGCCATTTGACCTTAGGGATAAAAAGTGTTTGAAGTGTGTTCGTTTTACAGACCAAGTGCAAATTGAGCCGACTTCAGGCTTTGGAAATACACTTTAAAATAAATCTAAAGGAAGGGTCATATACAAGTCCAAAGATTGGGTTGATCTAGACCCATACTCATTTGTGCCTTTGGGGGCAACATTCTTGTGTTTGTGTGCTTGCTTTGTTTTCTTGTCAAAGAAAAATCAGCAAATCACTTTCAAAAACAAAGTACTCATCCAACATTTCTCAAAAACAACCAAACACATCAAAAACAAAGTACAAACAACAAAGAGTCAAATTTTATGACCATTCTTCACATCTTGCGAAAGAAGAAGTGTCATCAGAATATCAACTTAAGAAGGAGACCATTAAGCTCAAAGGCTTTGATCAAAAGGAGGAAATTCTTCTATCTCAATAGACAAATCTTTGTCTCACATAGAGTCTTTCTACATCGCATGCGTCTCTATCTTCAAGGTAAAACAAACGAATTTGATTCCGAATCATTGAACTGCAGAGCTTTTATGCAATATAGAGCTCTGAGTTATCACAAAAATCAAGGAGGAAAGATTAATCCCAACTTCTTCCCAAACATCTGTATCACCTACAACACAGCTCGAGAAGTGCCACCAACGCCTGAAAGGGAAGAAGTAGAGTTTGTTCCATTTGTAACACAAAGTTTTTATTGAAAGTTGAAAAACAAAAGCATCCAGTATCTTATTCATACATCATCACTTCATCATCAATCCATCCCAAAATTCTCAAAACATTAAGAGGTTCTTGTCCCAAATTCTCTTTTAGATATTGCTTGAAATCAAATGCATCACATCACTTTTTAGATTGTTTCTACATCTAGGATAAGCTCATCCTAAGAGACACATCTACACAGGTTAAAACTAGTTCATGAGTGAATCCTCTCATTACTAGGTAGTTAAATCTGTAACACATCTCAGATTTCTCTACACCTTATCACATCAAAACTTATCAAACAAACAAGCAATTCAAAGAAGGAATTTTGGTTACATCCACCTTAAAAGTGCTAGAGATCCACGTGCAACACAATTCACCAACTATCAACCTTTCATTTCATCAAAAACTCATCATTATTTTCACACAACTTCAACAACAGCTTGCAAGCAAAATGGCTCAAACCCGATCACAGTCAAGGCAACGAGAAATAGAAAGGGAAGAAGAAGAAGAGGAAAATCTCAATGAATTTCAAGAAGCACTTGGAGGAAATATGAATGACGAAAACCCAAGTACTCCCACTCCTGCAATGATAGAAAGGGCTCAGCATAACCCTCTGTTTAACAGATTGTTTGACGAAATACTCAGGAGCAATGCGGATGCTCACTTCTTAAGACTCGCTCAAGAAGGAGCAAAACTCCCCTCGGACTTTGATCTTGCCCAATTAAGACAAGCATCAGAAAGACAAAGTCGCCATGAGGAGGAAAGAGGTAGAGATCACATCAGATATAACATTCCTCGAGGTAACCCACCACCTCCTCCTCCAAATGAAATGGAGATGTTGCGGCAACAAGTCAAGAATCTTGCCCAACAACTTCATAGTGGTGTTAAGACCAATCAATTCTCACTTAACGACATCTGTCCCTATCCGTTTGATAGGAATCTTTATATGCCACCCTTTCCACGCGGGTTTGAAACACCCAAATTTGAAAAATATAGAGGAAAGGGGGATCCCCGTGATCATGTCCGAGAATTTCATTCTGCTTGTCTTGAAGTGGCTTATGAGGACACATACCTAATGCGCCTTTTTCCCCAAAGCTTGGGAGGAACAACCACATCATGGTTTTCCCGACTACCAGGTGGCATTAGAACATTTGAGGAACTCATCCAGAAGTTCCTATCTCATTACTCTTATAACATTGAATGCGACATCACCATGGCTGATCTATGCAATACCAAACAAAAACTAGGTGAACTATTCTCAGTATTCCTGCAACGATGGCGCCAAATGTCTAGCAGACGTTCTCTTCAGTTACCTGAACGAGAACTAGTGGAAATATTCATTTCCAACTTAAACGAAGAAATGGAATTTCACCTGGATGTCAAAGACACAGACTCTTTTAATGATATGATCACCAAGGGTTTAAAGTGTGAACGGGCACTCATCAAGAAAGGACTCATCAAAATCTTTAATGAACCAAAAGATGGTCCTCGCCCGCGCTTCAATAGCGATAAACCAAACTTCTGGAACAAGAATAAAAATATCGTCAACGATGGGGTTGTGGATGCTCGAACTATCCAAAATGCACAACCTGTGGTTCGGTTTGCAGGACAAAATCCTCCACCTCAGAATAACACAAATGTTCCTCCTAATCAAGGTCACATCACATCTCATGATGAACCAAGACCTCGTCCACAAAAACAAAAACGCACATACACTCCCTTAGGGGAACCCATTGAAACAGTGTTGCGACAACTCCTTTCTCAGAATTTGGTCACTCTACCTAAACTATCCAACTATGAGCCTCAGGTCAAACCAGCATGGTGGAGAGATACTGAACACTGTGAGTTCCATCAAGGACGAGGACACAAGACAAGTAATTGCCACCGATTGAAGGATCTCATTCAGGATCTTATTGATCAAGGAGAAATTGAAATTGAAGGACATGACCCAAAAACGACCAATAATGATCATCTCATGTTCAAGGATCCACTTCCATCACAAGATCAAAGGGGTCCTTCCACTTCCCGGCGAGGCACTGATACCACTGATTATACGCAGGCTGCGTATAACTACACTATAAATCACCTGTATGATGCCAGTGAACAAATTGCAACTATAACCTTCAAAAATCCCACCTCAAATTGCAATGTTGTTACGCGTCGCGGCAAAGTTACCATCAAGGCAGCTCCACAAGGCACCACCTCCATCCCAAGCAGTATAATCTTGTGGAACAATTAGACAAAACCCCTGCACTTATATCCATTTTGGAGCTTTTACGTCTGTCACCCTCTCATAAAACTATCTTGGATCAAGCACTCCAAGAGGCGTCAGTCCCTGCAAACCTGAACACGGACCAATTTCAAGCCATGGTTGGAAATCTAAAGTCATCACCTTGTCTCACTTTTTCTGAAAGTGACAACTCTTCCTTCCAACAACCTCATAACGCTTCACTACACATTGAAGGCTTTATCAACCAACACAGGATCAAGCGAGTCTTGATTGATAATGGAGCAGGCCTAAACATTTGTACACTACAGTTGGTCACAGCATTGGGATATGCAATAGAATCAGTGGATCCTCGCAAGAAGATCACCATCAAGGCCTATGATGATGCAGAGCGTTCATCCAAAGGAGCTGTGGTACTACCAATCCGAGTAGGCCCTGTGGTAAAACACATAATTTGTCAGGTTCTGGACCTTCCTCTGCCATATAATCTATTATTAGGAAGACCTTGGATACATGCCATGCAAGCTGTTCCATCTACCTACATCAATGTATCAAGTTCCCACATAATGGTGCAGAGATCACAATCCTGGGTGATGCAAATCCCTTTGCATTTTGCCATAATATCAGCCATCAACCAGAAATTACTATTCCTAATAATAGGGAAGCCATTTCCTCTACATCATATGTAAGTCCCACCTCTCTTGCCAGTTTGAACACCCCTATACCCAAGCAAGAAAAGCTTAAAATGAAAGTCGCAGAGGAAGGTCCCGGGGAATATAACTTAAGTCAACTCTTTTGTGTGGGACAAATGCCCACTTCTCCTAAAACACATGGTAAACCACAGCAGTTACTCCAGCAACGACTAATCACGCCAGCATGTGCTTGGACGCCTTTCATCCTTGGAAGGAGTCAAGAGGAAGAAACACAAGATGAGGACCTAGCGGACTGGATCTATAAAGATCCCATCACCACTGACAAACCGCGAGTTACACTTCCTATAGAACAGTATGGCAAAGGCCTCCTCATTATGCAAAGAATGGGATATGATGGTCAGAGTGCTTTGGGATACTGCAAACAAGGATGACATGAACCGCTGCTGCCAGAGTTCAAGCCCAAAGGTAATACAGGCCTAGGCTTTGAAAAAGAGATCCTTCCTAAACTCAGATTTAAAGGAAAACCTAGCAAACCATTTTGCCCACCTACTGTAAAGAGGACACCTTTCATAATCAAAGCACCATCAAGCAATATTGTCACTGCCCCATCGAGGCTCACAAACCCACCGCAACCGTCATCAGTGCCAAAAATCCCACCAATCGAACTAGTAATCCCATCCACAGTAGTCATCACATCAATAACACCAATAGCAGCAGCAACTATATCAGAACCCGCAGCAGCATCTATGGCACCAGCCCTTCCAGCAGAAGTCACTAAATCAACACTGCCGATACTTCCAGTGACAGATCTTTTAAACCCCATCATGATTCCTGCAGCACCGATCACTACAAAGATACATAAACCAATCACACCTGCCATATTTAACTCCAAAGACATCCCAGTATGGTATAGCAATCGGATGCTGGAGAGTGATTCAGAGACCGACTCACATGAGTGGGAATTTGATTCTGTACAGCTTAACACTTCAGATGAGGAAGACACATCACCACCTCCGCCCCACAAAGACATCCCTGTTTACGGAGAAGCACAGATAAAGACCACTTGGGTACCTGAGCTGGAAACATCTTCCACAGACCCTACGTCTCATCCTACGCCTGATTCTGACAGGGAGAGTACCATCAACGACCTTCACCACACTGTCTTAACCCTCACTGATACCTCTAACGAACTTAATCTAATCGATGAAGTAATGCCCATTATCCACCCTGAACTCATCGAATGGAACCAACCAAATCCCCCATGTCTTGACCTCTTCCAAAATGATGAGGCTATCATTGACTTTTTGGAATTAAGGGATAATCTACCAAGCGGGGATCACAAAGCTGGATTCGCCATTGAACTTAATAGCGCAGCATACTTCGGGGCGGATGCCAAACCTTTCAGCTGCAAAAATATAACAATGAAACATGGATCTTCCAGTGAAAACCACACTGTGGCACTGTTTGATCCAACAAAAGTAAAAAGAAAGAGCGTATCCAACGGTGAAAACCTCTCTGAGGCACTTGAGGATGAAGGGTTTGACATTCTCCCTGCTAGTACACAACAGGAATGATCGACGATTCTCATTGAGGAGACTAAAGAATACAATGTGGGGACTCCTGAAAACCCTCATATCATACATCTGGCATCTCTTCTCACTCCAAAGGAACAGCCTCAATTTATAGAGTTCTTCCAACAGCGTCAGATCAACTTTGCATGGTCATATGCAGACATGCCTGGGCTTGATCTTGATTTAGTCATGCATCATCTCACAGTAGCAAAAGGAGCCAAACCTGTCAAGCAGAAGCTTCGTAAGATGCATCCTCAGATTGCCGTGCTAGTCAAAACAGAACTCAACAAACTCCTGGATGTTGGTTTCATTAGACCAATTGATTATGCAGAATGGATCTCCAACATTGTACCAGTTGGCAACCCCTTACCAAAGAAGAACCTAAATTTATAGAGTTCTTCCAGAAGCGTCATATCAACTTTGCATGGTCATATGCAGACATGCCTAGGCTTGATCCTGATTTAGTCATGCATCACCTCACCGTAGCAGAAGGAGCCAAACCTGTCAAGCAAAAGCTTCGTAAGATGCATCCCCAGATTGCAGTGCTAGTCAAAACAGAACTCAAGAAACTCCTAGATGTTGGTTTCATTAGGCCAATTGATTATGCAGAATGGATCTCCAACATTGTGCCTGTCAACAAACCAAAAGGGGGCATCCGCATTTGTACTGACTTCAGAGATCTGAATAAGGCATGTCCTAAGGATGACTTCCCCTTACCAAATATCGACATCATAGTGGATTTGACAGCAGGACATGCCATGCTTTCACTCATGGATGGCTTTTCAGGATACAATCAAATAAGGATCGCACCAGAGGACCAACATAAGACAGCCTTCACATGTCCATGGGGCACATATTGCTGGAATGTAATGCCCTTCGGTCTAAAGAATGCAGGAGTGACCTATCAAAGAGCAATGACCACCATCTTCCATGACATGATGCATACTATGATGGAAGATTATGTGGATGACTTACTAGCAAAATCACTCACTAGAGATGGGCATCTCCACATCTTAGATCAAATCTTTGATAGACTGGAACAATATCATGTTCGACTCAACCCAAAGAAATGTGTCTTTGGAGTGACCTCCGGGAAGCTTCTAGGATACATTGTCTCAAGCAAAGGCATTGAGGTCGATCCAGCAAAGGTTAAAGCAATCATGGACATGCCACCTCCAAAGAATATCAGTTAGCTAAGAACACTACAAGGACGGCTTCAATCCATCCGCAGATTCATTGCACAATTGGTTGATAAGTGTCACCCATTTACACACCTGCTACACAAGAACATCCGCTTTCAGTGGGATGCCCGATGCCAGCAAGCATTTCAGGCGCTTAAAGACTATCTCATGAATCCACCATTATTGATGCCACCAGATCCAAGTAGACCATTGTTACTTTATATCTCAGCAACAAGTACAGCATTAGGTGTATTATTGGCACAACATAATGCAGAAGGTAAAGAGTGTGTTGTATACTACATCTCTCGCACACTGGTTGGCTATGAACTCAATTACACACCTATTGAGCGAGCTTGCCTAGCAGTAATCCTGGCAGCCACTAAATTGTGGCACTATCTATTAACACACAAGGTACAACTCATTGCAAAGATTGATCCACTCAAGTACTTACTTAGCAAAGCAGCATTGACAGGTCGTTTGGCAAAATGGGTGATGATTCTAAGTGAATTTGACATTGAGTATGTAGATCGTAAAGCTATCAAAGGTCAAGTTATTGCAGATCAGTTGGCCGATGCACCACTCATAGGCGATCATCCCCTCATTTCCAATTTTCCAGATGAAGAGATATTCATGATCACAGAAGTACAACCATGGAAACTATATTTTGATGGTTCATACACTAGGCACGACTCAGGGGCAGGCATTTTGTTTATCACACCTCAAGGTGATAGCATCCCGAAGTCTTACAGGCTCACATTTCCATGCACAAACAACATAGCAGAGTATGAGGCTTTGATCACAGGACTCAGGCTAGCCATACAATGGAAATTACAAGAACTACAAGTATATGGCGATTCCCAACTAGTCATTCGACAAGCAACAGATGAGTATCAGACCAAAGATGATAAACTCATGCCATACAAGCAAATGGTGGACACTCTAAAGACATCATTTACTACTATCACCTTTGAGCAGATACCAAGAGATTAGAATCGAGCTGCTGACGCTATGGCTACCATCGCATCTCTACTAAATCTTCCACAGAATTCAACACGCTACGAGTTCTTGGTAGAACAACTTTGGATCCCCGCTTATGATATCCCCGAATTTGAAATGATATGTTGCCTTGTTGGTTCTAAATCCCCATGGTACGGTGAGTTCTACACCTATCTCCGCAATCACACCCTTCCTCCCAACCAATCAAATAACCAACGTAAAACCTTCATTCGCCAAACTGCTCGATATACCATTATTGCCGAAACCCTATACCGACGCGGTCTTGATGGTACTCTCCTTCGATGTCTGGAACAAGGTGAGATAACAAAGGCTTTGGAAGAGGTACATGAAGGAATTTGCGGGACTCACTCAAGTGGTCCATCACTAGCCAAGAAGATCATGCGAGCTGGATACTATTGGCCATCTATGGAAAAGGATTCCTACTACTTTGTCAGGAAGTGCAAAAAATGTCAAGTTCATGGCGACCTAATACATGCACCAGCTCAAGAACTGCAACCAATCACAACACCATGGCCTTTTTGTCAATGGGGTCTTGATCTTGTGGGTAAAATCCATCCATCTTCATCCAATGGCCATAAATTCATTATTACCGCCACCGAATATTTCACCAAGTGGATCAAAGCTGTTCCACTTACCCAAGTCACCAGCAAGCAGATCGCCTCATTCATCCTCAACTACATCATCTGCCGGTATGGTGTACCCATGTCCATCGTCACAGATAACGGTCTTCCTTTCAAAAATTAGGATGTCCGTGAACTTTGTGAGAAATTTCATATCCAACACCGCTTTTCCACTCCCTATTACCCACAAGGCAATGGTCAGGCCGAAGCATCCAATAAAAACATATTAATAATCCTAGAGAAGACAGTCAATGATGCCGGTCGTGATTGGCATGTTCAATTGAATCCAGCGCTATGGGCATATCGAACTAGCATTCAGACCCCTACAGGTGCAACTCCTTATTCATTGGTCTATGGTGCAGAAGCTATCTTACCTATTGAGGTTGAGATACCATCATTATGAGTTTCCTTGCATAATCTCATCGATGATGAAGCCTACAGAGTATCCCGTCTTCGGGACTTAGAGTTACTTGATGAGAAACGACAAGCTGCATACAATCACCTCAAAGCCTATCAGCAGCGCATGAGTAGAAGCTACAATCACCGAGTTAGATCTCATACATTTGAGGTAGGTGATCTTGTTCTACGAGAGAATCCTCGCAACCAACCAAACCGAGAACATCAGGGCAAGTTTGAATCAAACTGTCTCGGCCCATATGTTGTCACTGCTGTATTCGGGTCCGGGGCATATCAGTTGGCTACATCAGACGGAGAACCGCTCGCAGATCCAATCAATAGCATGCACCTCAAATGGTTTTATACCTAAGGTGTATAGAGCATCAGGCTCCCCTACATATCAGAAAATATCAAAAACATTCAGAAAATGTCCTAAAGAAAATACAAAACCATTCAAAACAAAAAAAAGTAAAGAAAAATCATGCATCCAAACGGTGAACAACCACTCCGGTGGCACCTTGGGTAAGTGCGATGGTGAAAACCTGGCAAATAGGCACCACTCGTAAGGGCTATGGCTCCATTATCTTTTCAGACTTATTGCGATCACATTTACTTCATACATACATCCATCCATCCAAAGCCATGGCTTGTTATTCATCTGTCATTAAGAAAGTACTCCATGCGTCTAGCATCCCACCTTTTCATAGTCGGGTCTAAAAACTGGGGGCAATACCCTTAACCTATTGATGGAAGTGGATTCTACATTGTCTTATGTGTCATTACGCTCTTCATTCAGGCAATCATCAAAAATATCAAAAACATTCAAAAATGTCCCAGAAAATATCAAAAACATTCACAAACAATACAAAATCCAAAAACATTCAAAAATGACTCACAAAATCCAAAAACATTCAAAAATGATTCACAAAATCCAAAAATATCGGAAAAACCATCAAGAATCACCCAAGAACATGACAACACCTTGTACATATTCATCCGATCAGATACAAAACAAACATTGACAAAATACTCACACAAATGACCACTTATCACTCGACCAACACAATCAACATCTACAATCCAAACTGTCTTAAACAAGGATGTGTCCTTCCTTACCAAAACAAAGACAAAAGTGATGTTTTCTTTGACAAGAAAATTATGTTAAGCTATCAAATGCTTGGTTGATTCGTGAGTAATTCATTTGTTTATCTGTATCGGGATCTTTCAGCATTGTTTTGTATCGTTTGCGCATTACTTCCGATGAAGTTCTGGGGCATGCACTAATGGTGTCTACGTGGGAAGTTCACTAAGCTATGTGATCATAGGCAAAAACACAATCATAGATCACTACGGCTTGCTGACTACAGCGTATACCTCGACCATATGAGCATGAACCATTACCAAGGATCCATATTCTTTATTCTTTATGTATATATTGTTTGTTTGCAGGTACAATTCTCTTTCTTTGGTTCCTCCTACCTCATCCAAACTGGATAAAGGTTTTATCTCTTAGTATGGTATGCACTTGTCTCAGGATATGATCAGCCTAAGATCAAGGAGGACGTTCCAAGTCATGCATGAAAGGAGATAATCCTTATCTGTTCCGCAAGCAATACTCAGGTCAACTTGATCCATTATATCAAGTTGCTTGTATTAACTTGCTATATAAAAATCCATGTAAGAAATACTCTGGTCATCTTGAATCTTTATGTCAAGTTGCTTGTATTTTCTTACAACATTTTAAAGCTCAATGATGAAAAATAAAGCACCATGGATCGTCATTCCATCTCATTTGTATATATTGCATTTCGTTGCATTCCACCCATCCATACATTCATAATAGCTGCATATCATGCATACGTAGTCATAATAATGCATACTCTATTTTACTCATCTTCTTCCATAGGACTCGATCCTAGTCCTCCATATCTTCTATCTAACATCAAATCCCCCCTCACCCTCCCTATCTTGATCATCAACATCATCCTAATCCCTTCATCGCTTCCCATCCTCACTCATCCACAAAATTAAGCCAGTTACTCTATCTACACAGATACATCGACTCCCACACACCTAGACTATCAATAGATACTCTGATCAAGTATCTTCGGGTCTCAACAGGTAATCGATTATGGTAATCCTAGACTACATCAGCCATTTATCACAATGACCTAGTCTCAACGGGGCTGCTATGATTCACCACAATCATCCATCACACGCACACACTATCAATTGATCAACCAATCAAACACAATCCAACGGACAATTACATCAATTATCTACGTCTCAACGAGTATTTTGCTTCATATACCTTGACTTCATCGAGCAATTACATCAATTGTCTAAGTCACCATCAGGTCACTTTGATTCACTTACTCATACTTTATCATGTCCAAGCGACCAACTGACATCAACTGTCACGCTTTGACTTGACCGGGGCAATTAAACCGATTGCACTAGATTGTCCAACCAATTTTGATCAATTGTATAGCATCAATCAAAACCCCACACTACATCTGCTATGTATCTCTTGCATGACCTCAGGGTACTCGCTGGCTTGTTGTTTCTTCATATTCACTCCATTTTCTCTCATTCTTTCATCATTAGTTCTAATTTCTTCTATTCTACCTCCCCTCCACTTTTCATTCTTTTTCGAGAGATCACCTGATTTTTCAAAAAAATTCGGCCCATCCCTCGAGGGGGCATACCACCCATTAAATTTACATTTTATGGGGCATTTCTTCACACCTATTTTTCTTTCTTTGAAACGACGCGATAAACCGCACCGTCTCAAAGAGGGGCAAATGTAGTCACATAAATCTGTCCACTTAATTAAATGAATACTTAGTATTTATTTGATTATTTAACCATCAATTAATAATTAATTAAATTAATATATTTAATTAATTCATCTTAACCCTCTTCTCCTATTAATTAAATAAATTATTCAATTTATTTGATTTAATTCACTTAACCAAATTCAGACCATTAATTAAATAAATAAATCATATTTATTTAATTAAATCTTCTCTCACATTTAAATAAATTAATATTTATTTAAAACCCCCAAAATCCCACCTCTCACATTTAAATAAATAAATAATTTATTTAAATCACCTTTATCCTCCACCCACTTGTATTTTCCTACAAAAGCAAGTTGCACAACTATTTTAAATAAATTATTTATTTAAAATCCTATTTATCCTCACCCACTTGAAACCTTTAATGGTTTCTCTTAAAGTATTCAAACTTGATGGCTTTAAAGTCTTCAAACTTGATGGCTTCCTTCTATAGTCTTCTTAAGACTTTAATGGTTTTCCTTAAAGTCTTCAAGCCTTTAATGGTTCCCCTCAAAGTCTTCAAGCATTTTAATGCTTTATCTTCCTTTTTCTCATTTAAATAAATTAATATTTATTTGAATATTTATCCAAATACAACTTGCACACATTTATTGAAATAAATGAATTTTTATTTTAATAAAATCTTATTTTCCCTCACCCACCAAATCCACTTGCAAAATCTAATCCCCTTCTAGATTCTTCTAACCCCTTCCTAATTAGCTTAATCCATCCCCTAATTATTGTCACATTCCTAAGCAAAATGGAGTCACTTCTCAAAGCCTAAAAGTCTTGGATAACCTTTGAAAGCTTCCAACCTTCAACCACTAAATGGCTCAAAGTCTTTGATAACCATTGAAGGCTTTCAACCTTCAACCACTTAATCCCCAAAGTCTCCAATAACCATTAATGGTTACCTCAAACCCTCCCACATGGTTAAAACATTTGTTTTGACTCAACCTCTACCCAACCCAAGGGTCTCATCAAGCCTTTAATGCTTTGACCATGATTATCTCTTAATCATTTGCACAAAGGTTTATCCTTGCATTAACTCCTAATCCAGTGGGTAATCCTAATTTAGACTTGACCCTTACCTTCTAGATAACCATGAGGTCTTCTCAGGCCTTTAATGCCTCCAACCTCTTCTCTCAACCCAATCCTATGTTGACACTTGTCACCATTTTATTGGTGCCAATTGTGCACATGGATCCCCAACTTTCAAACTTGGCCCTTGATTAAACCATTCAATCTTAACCCTTCATTTCCCCATTTCTTCTATAAATAGAACCCTTCTCCTCAAGCAAAAGAGAAGCATTTTAGAGTATTGTTGTTATATTGGCATTAGCATAGAGCTTTTTCATAGCATCATTATCTACTCTTGCATAGTATTTGCTTATCATATTCAACCATCTTGAATCTCCATATGGCATCCATGGCTAGTGCTAAAAGCTGAGAGCTACACTCATTTGGGACTTGGAGAGGAGAGAAACAAGGGAGAAGCATCAAAAGGCATCATGGAAGCATCTTAGGGAGGCTCTTCTCCTTTCTTTTATTTTGTTAAACTTCTTTCATGCTTTTTGAAATCTCTCTTGATATGTTTGGAATGGTTTTTAGTTCTTTGTTTTGTTTTTATGGTTGAAACTAACTTATTAACATTGAACTTTGTTGTTGCCTTGTCCCCATTTCCATGACATCAGTAATTACTCATCATATCTTCAAATATGATCGGTTCTAGCTCCAAAAGTGTATCTACAAAAATGGTGAAGAGCTTGCATTTTCTTCCTTCTTTTGCATTTGGGTTCATTTGCTTTGACACAATTTAGTGAGGTGAGCTTCTTTTTTATAAGATTGTAGAACAACAGTTAGGAGTGTTGAGTTCTTCCAGCACAACTGATAAAATCTGCAAACAAAATTTGCCCATTGGGGGATTCCACAAAGAAAAAATGATTAGGGATATCCCTTAAACAAAGATTAAGGATAATTGTTAACTTATTTTGTATTCTTAACCAATTTAGAAGAAGAAAGTTAGGAACTGACTACTTATGATGGAAAGATTTTGGAGAAAAATGAGCCCAAGGCATTGGAACCTCCACAATTATATCCATACATTCACCAGATTGCTTATCTACGTGTTTCATTTTTCCAAGATCTACACTAAATTGGGTATCAATGTCGACAACCAATTTTCCTTTCATCTGTGCAAGAGCTCCAATGATTTGTTTGGCCATTCGAGAAGAATATTGCTACACGTTTCCTTGTTTGTCATGGTAATGCACCCATGGCTCAACTTTAGACTCTTCTTCTTCCTATTCAATGCACAAACACATTATTCATCAGTGTATTTTCTCACATGATAAAAATCAAAGAGAAAGTTAGCAAAAAAAATTGTACCTGTGAGCTTTCATAGACACTCTCTGTCGTTTTATCTTTCGAAGATGATTTATCATGTTCAACCAGATGAATGTCTCTCCTATACCTTGACGTTACATTATATTGTTGCATTGCAATCAGGTCTGTCATGGTGGTCACCATTTGGATGAACAACAGACCTAATAATCCCAAGATCCACAGTTTGAGCTCTAGAGGCTATGCTTTCCTTGATAGACTTAGCATTGGAATCTTGGTATAAAACCCACTGTGCATCATCCCTCCACCACACTCCTCTTGTAGTGGGCTTTGGGAAATATTTTGTAATGCACATATTTTGTTTCTAATTTTTTCCCCTACAATTCTCAGAAAACCAAGAGTTGCACGACGAAGTGGTTTCCAACTCATGGTCTGGGTGACAATTTTTAGGCATACCAAGGCAATCAATTCCATTGTATTTAATTGTCTTATTAGCTTATGAAATAAGATTGATTGATATGATACGATTTAATTGATTGATATGCTCTCAAATAGATATTCTCACATTTTTGTAGTCATGCCAAATAAATATTCTCACTTTTTTGTAGTCACGTCAAATTAATAAGAGTTCTTAAAAGATATGTGTACAGATATTTTATTAATGGTAATTAAACTTTAAAGGAAGAAATTTTAGTAGATTTGATGTTTGATTTAAAGCATGAGCATACAAAATTAAAAGTAGGTTGTGGTAACTCTGCTGAAGAAAAGTTAATGTTTGTTTGCAAGACAGACAGAGATGATTGAATCATTTATTTCAGTTTATAACCATCAATCACATCTTGGTGTGCAATGGGTATGCCAAATAATTGTGAAGTTCAATTCTAAGGATAAATCTTGGTGTATTTTTTTTTATATGTTTGTGTAGTGCATGAGGTCAATTGACACATCATTTAGAAAATGATGTTGTATGTGCAAAAAATATCTTTGTGAAGTAATAGCTTCAAATAAACTATGCATCCACTTATATATGTCCAAACAATACTAAAACAAAACCTTAGAACTAGGATGACAATGAAGCTTCGCTACTAATAGGCTCATGTTATATAATTTGCAATAGAGAGGGATGAGAGTGAGAGAGATATATATATTGAAATAATAAGAGATAAAGGGGGGAGATTGATAGAGAGGGAGGGGTAAAGAGATAGAGATAAAGATGGAGATAGAGATTGAGGTGGAGAAGTGGAAGGAGAGGGAGACAAGATAGAATAGATAAATATATATAGAGAGAGAGAGAGGGTGAGATAAAAAGATACATATAGAGATAGGAAGTGATATAGAGAGAGGTAGAGAGAGGGAGAAATATGGGGGTATAGAGAGACATAGAGATAATTAGATTGAGATAGAGGAATAAATGGAAGGAGAAATATAGAGAAATATATATAGAGAAGCAAATAGATAGAGATATAGAGGTCTAGGAAGAGGGAGAGCTAAAGATAGAGAGAGATATGGAAATAAGATATAGAGAGATATAGAGGAAGAGGGAGAGGGATATATGAAGAAAGATATATAGAGGGTGAGATAAATTGATAAATAGATATATAGAGGGGGAAAGGGAGAGAGACAAATAGAAAGATAGAGAAACAAAGAGAAGTATAGATGGACAAATAAAGATGGAAAGAGGGAAGATAGAGAAGGGGGAGAAATGTAGGTAGATAAAGGGGAGAGAGGGTGGGAGAGAGAGATAAATAGAGGAGGGAGAAAGAGAACATGAATGGGATAGAGAGAGAGATAGAGATAAGAGGGGGAGAGAGGGATAGAGAGAAGAAGAGGGTGCAGGGAGGGAGTGATAGATCAATATATAGAGGGAGAAGGAGAGGGATAAATTTAGATAGATGGTGATATAAAGATGGAGAGAATATAAGTGAAGGGGGGGGGGGGGGGGGGGAACACAGATAGGCAACTCAATAATATTGACCTTAGAGAGAGATTGATATAGATAGAGGAAGATATAAATAGTTAGAGGGATAGGGAGAGAGGCTAATATAGATAGAAGGGGATATACAAAATCAGAGGGATAGGGGGAGAGAGAGATATAGAGTAACAGAGATTGAGTGAATAGAAGAGAGAAGTAGAGATAATGATATATATAGATGAAGGATGAGAGGGAGAGGGATAAATATAGAGATAAAGATAAAGGGTAATAGTGAGAAAGAAAAGAAAATAAAGAGAGGTATAGAGGGATAGAGAGATAGAGATAGGGAGGGATAAATAAGGATATTGTGTGTATATAACTGAGAAATATGGAGAGAGAGATAGAGAGGGAGGGAGAAGAATAGAGGATAATAAGGAGAGGAATGGGGAGAGAAGGAGAGAGAGGGAGAGAGAGGGTTCAAGTCAATCTATTGTATTGCTATCAGGATTCAACATTTGAACCTTGATAGCAATATCATAGTTTGACTTGATGTGGAAAATACCTCCTACTTATCAATTTATGAGATAAAGGGGCTCGATAATGAATGGTTCATAAGGCACAACACTTGATAAAGGTTTTGAAAATGGGTTGCAAGCTAAGTGTGTTTAACCTTGGAGGGAACTCGGTGGTTAAGCACACTTGAGTTGGAGTAGTACTGGGATGGGTGACCTCCCAGGAAGGCCCAATGCTTCACCCCTCTGAGCATCACCTAGATGAGTGCTAAGTGGACCTTTAATTCTCATGAGAGATGGGTTCTTGTGAACCACTACTCATGAAACATGGGTCAATGAGTTTAACTCAAAAACTACACAGTTGAACCTTGATAGCAATATCATAGTTTGACTTGTTGTGGAAAATACCTCCTACTTATCAATTAAAATTGTAGACACCTAAAAATGTCTCATTGATCATGTACTAATTATTCCTCTAATTCGTTAAATAATTCTTTAATTATTTGAGTTAATTAATCATATTCTTCTAATTTCATATTTCCTCATAATCTTACTAATTTTTCTATTTCTATCATCATTTAATCATTTTAACCATTTTCTAAATATTAATTAAATATTTATTATTTAATTAATTCTGATTAATTCCCCAATTTAAATAATCTTTATTATTTAAATAAATTACTAATTATTCAATTTATATCTCTAATCATCTAATCATTCAACCCTTTCCTAAATATTAATTAAATATTTATTATTTAATTAATTATGATTTAATTCCTTTAATTCAAATAATCTTTATTATTTAAATTAAATTCTATTTCTAAATAATTAAATAGTTTCTTTAAATTATTTAATTAACTAATTAATTCTTCCAATTCCAAATCCCCAAATTCTAATTTCATTTAATTTTATTAATTCTTCTAATTTCATTTAATTTCATATTTCTTCTAATTTCTTCCAAATTTCAAATACATGTGCATGATTTCAAAAATCAAATTGCAAATCAAAGTCAAGTTCTAAATATATTCAAATACTAAATTGAATTAAAATAAATTTAATTATTTGAATTAAATCTCATGCAAAGATTAAATTAAAAATCTAAGTTAAAGTGCAAGCACATGCTAAATTAATTAATTCAATCAATTAATTAATTAAATCATTTATCTCTCCAATCTCTATTTCCATCTTCTAGTTAGCTTTTTCTAAATTAAGCTTTCTTTGTCATCTTTTTTATTTCCTCCAATCATTCTTTTCTTCCTTTAGTTAGTTTTTTCTCAATCAGTTGGCTCAATTAATCTATTCAATCTATTGAGTTTCACTTCTACAATCAGTAGTTCAACTATCAATTTTCATGTGATCTCACCTGAGTTCCACCTCTTGATCAATCTGTTCCACCTTTCAATCAATCTTCTCCAAAAATCTATAAATCACACATTCAATCCTCACAATTCCTCTGAATCATGAACTTCAAATCTTTGTGTCACTTGTAGGTTATCAGCGCAATATCTGAGAGCCATCATACCATAGAGAAGAGAAGAGCAATGGAAGCTATATGCAATCTTGGAATAGGGAGTTTGATTTGAATGATTTTAATTCCTATTTGTTTGATATTGTGTTATTTCATTGTCTTGTTTGTTAGGATTCTTTGATTAGATAGGGACTCGTGATTTCCCTTTATTTCTAATTGATGTTTTGAATAAGATGAATTTTATAGATGACATTTTGGTGAACCCGACGTGAATCAACAACTAATTTCCCTTCTTTGTTCTTTGTTCTTCTTTTTTTATAAATTTTGCACAAATTTCAAGAACAGATCTTCTGTCATGCAATTGCACTTACATCATCATGCAATCGCATAGACAACATTACGCATTCGACCCATCGGGGTCACGCATTCATTCTAACAAGGTTACGCAATTGCCCTGTCCAGATCACATAATCACCCTTCTTGGATTACGCATTCGCAGGAAAAATTGTTGTTTAATTTTTTATTCTATCTATTATTTTATCTATCTAATTTTGTCTAAAATTGGGTTAATCTGGCATCAAATTGCTTCTATTTCATGATTTGATTATAATAGTTTATGGCAACAAAAGTGCAGTTCAGGATTTCAAGTGCAAGAAGGATGAAACAACAAAGAAGAGAAATCAAATGCTATCAAAAGGTTCTCTGAGCAGAAAAATTGATACAAGATTCAGAAGAGCAACTAGCCTTTAATAGATATAATAGCTTAGTTCTTTCTTATCAAGTTAAATATGATCTAATCAATATTGAATGGATGATTAGAGATTTGGCTAGGGCTTCACAATTGGTTTTGCAGGTTTCTGATCGGGTTTAGTTTTCTTTTACATTTTTAATTTTTTTGTTGTTTGCCTATCTGTCATACAATTGACCTGTTAGTGTTACATAATCAATCGGGTATAATCACGCATTCGGTCTGTTAGAATTATGCATTCGATCTATAACTATTACACAATCACACAGGTAAAGTTACGCATTCACTTCTGTCAAGTTTTAAGTTTATGTTTTCTGTTGGTTTGATTTTACTATTAATCTCCTATTTATAGCCTGTGGCACATTTACAGAAAGGATTAGATTAGTATTTTTGCATGCATCACCTAAAACTTCATCTTTTGGTGCTTAAAATCAACAACAGTTAAAATGGACATGCATGGATAATCTCACACTTTGTTGTTTGGTGCTTAAAATAAACATGGGCTAAAATTGACATGCATGCATCTCACACGTTGTCTTTTGGTGCTTAAAATAAACAAATGGTTAAAATTGACATGTATGCTTTCATGTTTTGATTTGGTGTTTAAAATAGACATGCACATGCGTATTCAACACCTAGATTTGGGCTATAAAATGAACGTGAATCAAGTTGCATTAGATTAAATCATATTTGGTTTTCTTAAGGTAAAGAATTTTTATCGTGTTTGGGGTGGACCTACTATTGCATTAACTAACTTTTCACCCGCCTTTGGGGTCTTGGGAGAAAGGAAGAAGGTAACAACAACATCCAATTTTATTTTATTCCACATAGTGAGGGGTATCTTTGACTAGGGATTTCATCACCCCATAGAGGTACTTCTAATTGGGATGTGTTGGGGATATCATCTCTCCCAGTGTACTCTCGAGTGGGTTTTTCGAGCCGCTATATAAATATACTAGTCAGGCGGCTAGAGTTTTGAGTGAATTCGATGTATGTGGGGGCCTTCCCTGCACCGATAAGCTCAACTAAAGTCTTAAGTGGCTTGCTCTGAGAATCTGTCGTTGGATCAAGACCCCTCGAAACCTAATACAACAAACCAATTTAGTTGCCAAAAATCCTACATTCAGTGATTCTGGGAGTGCGGATCATACCCCTAGATACCCTTCATGTACCTTACACTATGATATAGAAATCCCTCGGCTATAAGATCTTTGGATCTTCGGGGTAAGAGAGACTGGCATGCTCGAGAAGTGTGTGCCGTGCAGTAAAGCCAGTGCTACCAAATTCTCTATCTGTTCGTTTTGTCTCGATATTTCGTAAGGGCCTCACTGAATGGTGTCCACTTTCCAGCCTAAGATTGTATTCTATGATTTTTTATGTATCGTTGTGCTAGACCAGTATTGAGTCAGTCCCTTGGGCTATTTCAGGCCCTATCCCATGTATCTCCGAATTTTCCAAGATTATATGAAAATTGAGTCAATCAGCTATACATACCTCCCAACAATTATTCTCAGATTTGGAAAACTACAAAACTTGTCATATACACGAAGTTACCAAAAACAAAGTTCATTTTGAAACCAAAAACTTAAAGTTCTTACATACTTGTGACCCTAGGCAGTCTTTTACATAGTCCCACTTACGTCCTCATTATTGTCCTACGTCTTTTGCATAGTCCCACTTACATCCTCATTATCATCCTAAGTCTTTTGCATTGTCATCCATATTAATTACATATTCTTACATTATCATATACGTTGTCATCTAGACCTCATATATGTCTACATCCATTCTAAGTTATAGATTCATAGCATGTGTCTTCATGGGTCTCCCAGGTGATGGTTTGCTCCCCTTTGAGCAACCTTATCTAGTTCCAAACAGCGGTCAATGAGAAATCATTGATGGTCTAGCTAACTTAGCTTGGGACTTAAGAAGAAGCGCACCTTAATAAATAGGAGTCATACATAAGATAAACATTGAGTCTAAGATTTCCCATAGAATTTATAGAGAGATCGAGGTTGAACAACTTAGTCAAGAAATGGAAAGACTTATATTAGAGAAATCTAGAAATTCTCAACAGGTCTCACATCAAAATCCTCAATAGAGAGTTTAGTATAGTCTTGCATACCTCATATTTACGTCTACAGTCTAGTGTTAAGTCATCGTCTTGCATAGAACCACCCTCATATAGTAGTCTTAGATGCCCGTCACAAGGTCGCAAAAAGCAAAAGGCATAATGGACCCGAACAACACACAGTCTGTAAACCCCACTTGGAATATGGACATGTCAATAGGTCAACACTCAGGTACTTAGACAATGTCTACCCTAAACGAATTACAACAACATCTAACCAAAGAAGAAATTGAGTCGGCTCAACAAGATCCGTACGTCCTTATGATCCTAGATGCACTTATACATAGTGATAGGGACAAGTATCTCTCGTTGTTAATACAAAATGGGGCAAAACTACCTAAAGATTTTCATGTCACAAAGATTTTACCACCAGGGAAAACTTTAGGTCAAGATAATAGTCAAACACCACCCATGACACAAATACAAGCAACAACCTCTAGTTTTCCTCAAAACATACCTATCCAAACAAATGTCAACACAAATGCAAACTTTCAAGCAAGTGTGTCATCCTCGGCGATCAATGCTAGTGTACCATCACAAAGCATACCGATAATATCAAGTGTCTCAGCACCTATTCAAACACAAGCAACAAGTGCAACCCAAACTCCAATTTCATATTCTATGGGATCAACATATAGTCACCAAAATACAAATCTAGGTCCTACCAATACAACAAGTACATCTCAACCAAACATGGGTTTGCATACCACCTATTTCATAGTACCTAGTGGAACGCACAACACATAAAGTTATAATCTTGGTACCTTCCAACAACCTCCTAGTTACGCAACCACGAATCCGTCTGTGTGACATATGCAAACAGAAGGTTCACCTATGACTCAAACAGATATTCTGACACAACAAATACAAAATTTACAACAACAAATGACAACTATGTAGACTGGTAATGATAAAAAGAGCTACACAATGCAGGACTTACGTCCTTATCCATTTGATCACACACTATACATGTCGCCTTTTCCACAACATTTTGAGACGCCCAAATTTGATAGATATCGAGGGAAGGGTGATCCTAGAGATCATATCAGGGAATTCTTTACGACATGTATAGAGGTTGCCTCAGAAGATACTTATTTAATGAGACTATTTCCAAAAATTCTGGGAGGTTCGACTTTAGAGTGGTTTTCACATTTACCACCAACCATCACATCATGGGGAGAATCAGCTTAACAATTTATTGCAAACTTCTCACATAACATTGATACCCCAGTTACTTTAATGGACTTGTGTGCCGCTAAACAATATGAGAATGAAACATTTGCATCCTTCATACAACAATGGAGGGCTCTCTATAGGAGATGCAAGACAGTTATCCCAGAAACAGAGCAAGTGGATATGTTCACAGAAAACTTGATTCCCAAGATTAAATATCCAATACAAATGCAATGTTTAACCACATTCAAACAAATCACGGAAAAAACTCTCAAATGTGAGAAGGGACTAGTAGAACAAGGTCTTATTAAGTATGGAAACACCAACAACAATGACAAATCTAAGTTTTCGTCAAAAAACAAAAATGTGACTAATGATGGTATTGTAGATGCCAGAACGGTAAACAAAACTCAACCTGTTTTAAAATTTGGGAATGGGTTAGTCATCTAATCAACATATAGGGAACAACACAACCTCCACAAATGTAAACGCTACACAAAACACAAACACAAGATACCCTAGAGTAAATGCTCCTAGGAGAAATTACACACCTCTAGGAGAACCTATTGAGTCAACACTCAAAAAGTTAATACAGACAAACATGATCACTTTACCTGAAGTAAGAGTGTATGAACCAGGTCCTTTCAAACCCACATGGTAGAATGATAATGATTTCTGCGATTATCATCGGACTAAAGGTCATAAAACAACAAGTTGCTACAAATTGAAAAACTTGGTCCAAGATATCATAGACCAAGGGGACATCACAATCAATACCGATAAAACCTCAGCAAACACAAATCATACAATTTTTAAGGACCCTTTTGTTAAACATGACAAAGGGAAAGCTACCACATCAGATACCCAAGACATTACATCCAACTACACAAAGGTCTCATACGATTACACTATTAATGCTATTAGCTCAGGAGATATAGCAAACAATGATTCAAAAGAGACACTTAATAAAGATGTGCAATATCAAGACACTCACACAAATGATAACCAAATTTGCATGATATCAAAGGCACCAAAGTATGATGATGATATAAATCTTTGTCTAAGAGACTGGGGGCATGATCAACCATCTCACTCAGGTTGGTTTGAAGATGAACTCATAGAACACATCATGAATGTCAAACATACACATAAAGACTATGAAGAGGGATTTAACATAAATCTTGATAAAACAGCTTATGATACCAACAAATCTTGTAAATCAAATGATACAGTCACTACAATCACCATAACTCCCAGAGACAGAGACTGTGCAGTGGTTACTTGCAGATCAAAGGTAACTTTACAGAGGATACCAAAAATTCATCCACCAACAGAAGGGACTTACAATGTTGTTGAACAACTTAAGGAAACCCCGACACAAATATCATTATTCGAACTTTTACGTATTTCACCTACTCAGGGAGCTATATTGGATAAAGCACTTCAAGATTCAATAGTGGACAGGGATATAGATGAAAATGCCTTCTAGACTATGGTAGGAAATTTGACACAAAGCACACGTATTGCATTCACAAAACAAGATATTCATAGTGATAGACTACTTCATAATGACCCACTACATTTAGAAGCTTACATTCATAAAAGAAGAATCAGAAGAGTACTCATAGATGGGGGAGCTAGTCTCAATATTTGTACTTTAAAGTTGGTCAAACCACTAGGATATTTTGAACTTCACATTGAATCTTACAAGAGGATAAATATAAAGGCATACGATGATGAAGAACGTCCATCAAAAGGCATTGTAACATTACCAGTACAAGTGGGACCCATAACAATAGAGGTCACTTTCCAAGTCTTGGACAAAGAACTAGGTGTAACGTCATAAATTGTACGCACTTGCTAAAGCAGTACAATTTAACACCTAGTTTAGCACCCGCCTTGGCACAGTTGCATTTTGCATTTCATTTCCCCTTTAGCACTTAATTAATCAAATTAATTAGGTCTAAAGGTTCTATTTCATCATTTTCCACATCATAAAGTCGGGCCCTTTCATTAAAGCGTGCCCCTTTCATTTTATTCTTCCAATACACTACTTAATCAAAAACCCTAATTAGGCACTATTCTGAGCTTGGGGGCTTGATTTCAGGGGTCAAAACATCTCGAAATCACTTGTAACTTCAGGATTCTCTCTAAAATCATCATATCTGACAGCCCTCAAAATTTGGTGAAACGTTGTCGGGACCGTGGCGCCCAGAGTGCACACGGTCCCGGACATTTTTCCCAAAATTTTAGGAGCGCGATCCAATCATAAAATAAACTTAACCCCAAGAAATTCGTGGGATATTCAATCTCTAGGTCGGCCAAAAGATGAAATTACGACCTAGGGTTTCATACATAAGAGCTCTCTTTCTTCATTGGAAGGGATCGGAATTTTGTTTTCAAGAACCTCATATGCAGCGAAAGAGCAGATCTTTGAAGACTTCAACAACTTTCAACATCCCTCTATTAAGCATTTATCAAATCCATTCATCCATTTAGGGCTTGGAAGACATTGAAGAACAATAGGAGATCACTGACTGAAGATTGGCTTGTACTCCTCCCTTGGGGGTTGGGTATGATTTCATGTTGTTTTCATGTCTTTGCATAAGCTTCAATATCTCATTTATTCATGCTTTAGATCACTTTGTATCTTGATTTAGAGCATTCACATTATCATTAACAAGCAATTAGGGTTTACTTTCTAGGTTGCTCTAGTTTGCTTACTTGCATTTTAGATCTTGCACACACACAAGGTCTGCACACATATTACTTTTACAATACAACTTGGCTATTCGTGGAGGTGGAAATCACCGAAGCGGGGGTTTGACTAAGGCAAAACCCTATATAGCTGCCCAAACACCTTTTTCAGATATAAGTGCAGGTTTCGAGACTTGGACGATGCTGCAGGTTGCAGATCCGGAAGAAGCAAGTCGAGACAGCACCCCACATCAAATTGCAGAGCAAGATACTAGGACAGGGGTGTGGGGCACCCTAGTCCTGCTAGGACAGGGGCGCTGGGCGCCTTGGTCCCTGGTACAGAGGCGCTGGGTGCCCTAGTCCTCCTGACAGACAGCATTTCGGACAGTTTCCAGAGTGCAAAAACAGTGGTTTCAGGTGCAGTTTCAGGTGCAGAATCAGGACAGTGGTGCCCGCACCCCCGTTTCGAACATTTCCACTCATATTTTGACTCTAGGTACGCATTTGCATTCTTGTCTTATCCTTGTGTTTACAGCTTTCCATTGTTTAAGTTCAATTCCGCAATCTTGTTATTAGTTCATACTTGCATTCTAGGGTTAGGAATTGAACTTGCATAATCTTACCTTTCAATTACAACAAAGGAATAGAAATCCTAATAGGTAGCCCATGGCTCTCTCTTTCACAAAAAGAAGTAGCCAATTGTGTGATACCTCTAGGCTCTTTCGTATTCCGTAATGTGTGACAAAAGGTAGGATTAGGGCATGATAACCTAGTCTCGCTTTTTCCCCCACACATTTTGGTGAACCCGACGTGAATCTATCATTGCTTCTTCTTGCATTGCATTTGTTAGATCTAGATCTAGATTTAGTGTGTTTTCATTTCATTTTTATTAAAAAGAAAAAAAAAAAAGAGTGTGTTTCTTTGCATTGTGTGTTTAAATTTCATGCAATTTTTATTTCAAAATGTCCGACTTTTATTTGCAAAATGTTCATGCTTATGATGATTATTATGAGTATTGCCAAGATGAATTAGATGAAGCTTTAGATGAGTTTTTGAACCCTAAAGATGCCAAACCTTCATTTTACCAAAAACTCATAAACCTTGTTACTATGCCATTTCGTTGTGATGAGAAAGATAAGTTGAATGAGTCCTCTCAAGGGTACATTCCTATCAACTCTTCCACTAAATCTAGTAACATGGTTGTTTTCAACAATCCCCTCTATGAGGAGATGTCTCCTTTTGAATCAAAAGATAAACCTTTTAATAGATATGATCATGCTTTGTTGGATGATGCTCTTGATGACTTTGTGGCTTTATCGAAATCTCTAAACAAAAACAAAACTTGTAAATTGGTTAACATGATAAACTTGAATGAGCATAAAAAGCCTCTCTTTGAAGTCCAAGGTGCTTATCCTTCTCCCACCTTTCAAGGTCCTAAATCACCTCTCCTTACTGTCCAAGGAGGGTATGATCATGATTCCTTTCGTACTCCAAATAAACCAATCATCACTGTGCAAGGAAGAAAACCTATAAGTCCTTATAGTTATGCCAAGCAAATAACTAGAGAGAGTTATCATGCGGTTGCCCATACTTATCATACCAGAAATAATAGGCAGCCTAGTCCTCCTCCTGTTATTCCAGTTTCTCTTCCGAATCCTCAACCAATTCTTCCGCAAGCTCCGCATATTTCACAAGTTCTTAGTAAGGAATATGATCTCATAGAACAACTTAAAGCTACCCCTGCTAAGATATCCCTTTGGGATTTGATTCAAACTTCTTTCACTCATCATGGAATGTTACAAGATGCCTTGAAATATTTGAATGTTCCTCCACCGAATACATCTAGTAATATAGCATCTTTGGTTAACTCTGTGATGAATCCTAAAGCTCAAATTGTGTTTACCCAAGATGAGTTGCCTACTAGTGAAATCCAACATCAATATGATCCCTTGATGATTGTGGTTATCATGAAAGACACTGCTATAAGACGAACACTAGTAGATAATGGCTCTAGTCTTAATGTGTGTAGCATTAATCTTTTGCATAAGATGAATGTGGATACATCTCTAATTGAGTCGGACTCTCGTCCTATTCGAGGCTTTGATAATGTGGCTAAAACTTCATTAGGTACTATCACCTTACCCATCATAGTGGGGCCTGTTACTTTGCCTACTCCTATCCATGTTATGTCGGGAAATCTAACATACAACTTGTTATTAGGGAAACCTTGGATTCACAGTATGCAAGCTGTCCCCTCTACATTGCACAGACAAGTTAAGTTTATCTACAACAATAAGACATATACCTTGATAGGTGATACCAATTTTCAAGCTTGTTTGCAAACATCTACTTCCAAAGGGGGTTCTTCTAAGCCTTCCTTGTCTAGTGGTGACTCCTTAAACAAGATACCTATCGATGAATCCCCACTCTCTGATGACCAAAATTCTTTGGATGAGTTTGGAGCTCCTGAAGAAGACTCTTCTCGACTTGAAACTACACATAAGAAGGATTTTGATCCTGAGAAGGTTCTCGCAGACGACGATTGGGGATCCCTTGATTTTAATCCCACCTTTGTAGGTGAATATAAGGTTCCTTCTAGAGAGCTTAAAGTTGAAAAGAAGGAAGAAGCGAAAAATCAATCAACATTACCTGAACCTATGAGTAATAACTTTGTGGCCACTTCTCAAACTTCTTCTCCCCGCACCTCTAATTCTAAAGAGTTTGATTCTTTGTCTTATGAAAAACCGCCTTCTCTGTCTGAAATGGCTGATCATTATGGTCGTGGTTTTTGCATTTTTGCTAAGCATGGGTATCATGGAAATGGTTGTGGCACTCACAAACAAGGAATAAAGGTTCCTCTAGAGAATAATCTTCACAACCATGCCTTTGGACTTGGCTATAATCCCTGTAAGCGCACTAAAGCTTCTAGAAGACCCTGTATTAGTGTTAATGCTATTTCTACCTCTCTATCAATGCAACACCCCGAGTACATTGATGAGGATCCTTCGTGTGCTTGTACTTTTGATGTTTTCCCTACCGATGATGCTTTAGCTGAATTTTTAGGATCATATGATACTCTTCCTCGTTATCATCACAATAGGGGACTCCCTTATTGTTTGAACACTGAAGCCTATTTTGGAAAAGAGATGGATAACGATGAGATTGTGAAGGAATTCCCTCAACTAAAGGATACTCCTCAACAAAGTAATCTTCTCATAAGTGACACCACTAATGTTAAGATGGATCCTTGCAATGAAGAAAAAGTTATTAAAATTGGAAAATGTTTGGATGAAGAGGAACAAAAACAATTTGAAGATTTATTGCATGAATTCCCCGAGATCTTTGCTTGGACATACTCTAACATGCCTGGTATAGATCCTAAGATTGTTACTCATAATATTGTCTTAGTCCCTGATGCTAAGCCCGTGAAACAAAAGATTCAAAAAATGAATCCTAAGGTGGCTTTGCTTGTTAAGGCTGAGATTGAAAAGTTATTGGAGGCTGGATTTATCCGCCCTATTGATTATTCCCCATGGATTTCAAATATCGTCGTCGTGGCTAAACCAGATAATAAAATAAGAATGTGTACCGATTTCTGGGATTTAAATAAGGCTTCTTTAAAAGATGATTTCCCTCTTCCGAACATTGACATGATAGTTGATTCTACGACAGGACATGCCTTATTATCCTTCATGGATGGTTTTTCAGGATACAATCAAATTTTCATTAACCCTCAAGATCAATTCAAAACTGCTTTCACCACTCCTTGGGGTACATTTTGTTGGATAATGATGCCTTTTGGACTTAAAAACGTCGGTGCAACTTATCAACGAGCGATGACCCTTATCTTTCACGATTACATGCATAAGACTCTAGAAGACTATGTTGATGATGTTTTAGCCAAATCCATTCTTCGCATAGATCATATTAAGATCCTTCATCAAATCTTTGAAAGGATTCGTAAATATCACATGCGCTTGAATCCCCGAAAATGTGTTTTTGGTGTGGATAGTGGAAAACTATTAGGATTCATAGTTTCGCATCGTGGAATTGAGGTGGATACTAAGAAAATAGATGCTATTGTCAACATGCCACCTCCTAGAAATGTGTCTCAACTCAAAAGCTTACAAGGAAAAAATCAAGCTATTCGTAGGTTTGTATCTCAACTTGCGGATCGTACTTTTCCTTTCACTCAACTTCTCAAAAAGAATATCACTTTTCAATGGAATGAGGATTGTCAACAAGCATTTGAAGATTTAAACATGTATTTGGCTAATCCTCCTATCCTTCGACCGGCCGAACCTTCTCAACCCTTCCTTCTTTATACGGCTACATCCTCTCATGCTCTTGCAACATTATTGGCACAACATGATAAAGATGGTAAGGAGTGTCCGGTTTATTATATAAGTCATACCTTACTTGATTATGAGACTCGATATTCTGCGATAGAAAGACAATGCTTGGCCTTGGTGTTTGCGACTCAAAAATTGAGACATTATCTCTTAAATTCAGAAGTCCACATCATGGTAAATTTTGATCCGTTGAAGCATCTTTTCTCTAAAACTGATTTATCAGGACGTCTAACTAAGTGGGTTATGATGTTAACTGAATTTGACCTTAAATTTGTTTCACAAAGAGCAATTAAAGGGCAAACATTGACTGATCACTTAGTTGAAGCCCCTTCACCTTTCTCCTTCCCTAACCCTGAGTCTTTTCCTGACGATTACATCCTTTGTATAGAAAAAGATGAAACTTGGGAGTTATACTTTGATGGCTCTAAGTGTCGTACGGGATCGGGGGTAGGTGTTGTTCTGATTTCTCCTACAAAGAAGTCCATTCCCTTATCTTACCGTCTCAATTTCCTATGTACCAATAACATTGCTGAGTATGAGGCTCTTATAGCAGGAATAAAGGTAGCCTTAGCTTTGAATATAAAACACATACATATTTTTGGAGATTCTCAACTGATTATAAGACAAGTAATAGGACTGTATCAAGCGAAACAAGACAAGTTATCACAATATAAAGACCTTGCTATCTCTTTGTTACAAAAATTTAATTCTTACACCATAGAACCTGTTCCTCAAAAAGATAATTGACATGCGGACGCAATGGCATGTGTGGCTTCTCTTGTATCTTTAGAGGACCCTGTGGTTGATCTTAAATTTGTTATTCACAACCTTACTTCTCGAGCTATTGTAGATGATTCTAGCCTGGTGATATGTTGTGACTTCATAGACTCAGATGAATGGTACTTGCATATCGTAAGATACTTGACTGATGGTACCTTTCCTGATTCCGCCAATAGGAACACCAGGGCTAGAGTTCGCAAGTTGGCTGCTAGGTATATCATTCTCTCTAATGTTCTTTACCGAAGGGGTTATAATGGTCTTCTCCTTCGCTGTCTTAACAAATCAGAAATCCCTATTGCTCTTGAAGAGGCGCATTCAGGTGCCTGTGGGGGGCATTTTGGAGGTAAATCCTTGGTTCAAAGATTACTTCGAATGGGATATTATTGGCAAACTATGGAGCAAGATTCTTTTTCATTTGTTAAGAAATGTCATCAATGTCAACAACACAATAATTTGATTCATGCTCCTGCCCAAGAACTTCGTTCTCAGGTAGCTTCTTGGCCTTTCTCTGCATGGGGGTTGGATCTCATCAGTAAAATCTCTCCTCCTTCATCTCAAGGACATGTTTTCATTATAACCGCAACAGATTACTTTACAAAGTGGGTAGAAGCTGTTCCTCTTCGCTCCACTATAGCTGAAGTGATTTGTTGATTTCTTCTAGAAAACATTATTTATCGATTTGGGATACCTTCCACTATAATCTCTGATAATGGGACATCATTTAAGAATAAAGACGTGAAGCAATTCCTCGAGAAATATCATATCAAACATCGATTTTCTACACCATACTATCCTCAATCAAATGGTCAAGCCGAATCATCCAATAAAATAATCGAACAAATTCTTCGCAAAACCGTGAATAAGCATGGTAAGGATTGGAGTACTCAGCTAATCTATGCTCTTTGGGCCTACCAAACGAGTGTATGAATTGCCACGGGAACTACTCCTTATAATCTTGTTTATGGTGCTGATGCTATCATGCCTTTAGAATTAGAGATTCCATCACTTAGAGTTTCTCTCAAAGGTATAATAGATGATGACTCCTATAGAGAACAAAGACTTCAACAGCTTGAGATGCTTGATGATCAGCGTATAAATGCTCTTGAGCATATTCAAGCATATCACAAAACTCTACAATGAAACTATAATGATAAGGTTATTCAACGTTCCTTCTCAGTGGGTGACTTAGTGCTCTATGAGAATCAGCGCAATGTGAATACCTTACCTAAAGAAAAGGGAAAATTCAGTCCTAATTAGCTTGGACCGTATATCGTTATTGAAGATTATGGATCAGGTGCTTACAAAATAGCGGATGTAGATGGTACGCCTCTTAAAGACCCTATAAACACTATGCACTTGCGTAGATACTATGCTTAATTCCTCATTCCTTATCATTTATCTATTTCCTTTCTCACTTCTTCAAAATTGGATAATATGTTAACATATCTTTGTTAGAGAAAGTAGAATTAAATGATGTTTTGTTTAATCTATATTGCTTCGTTCCTGACAAGCATGTGTCCTTACTTTATGGTTTGTCTTGAATTCATTTATGTAAATTGCAAAAGATTTACATTTTCATTATGTTGACATATTATACAATGTTTTTATGTGTTAAGTTGAATCATGTCATGTTGTGTTTAAATTCAAAATTAAATCACATTGGTTACATGATTCAGAGGCTTAATACATACTTTCTTCCTTATCATCAATGTAGTACTTGATTAAAAATTTTAATTAAGTCACACAGGTATCAATTTAATCATGGAGCATTGAGAAATCAATCACATGGAAATTAAATTCAGAACATACATGTACATCTACCAAATGTATTAACTTTAATCACAATACACATTGTTTAGGCATTAAAAATAACACATTTGAGACAAAGAAACATGTATATATATATATATATATATATATATATATATATATATATATATATATATATATATATATATATATGTGTGTGTGTGTGTGTGTGTGTGTGTGTGTGTGTGTGTGTGTGTGTGTGTGTGTGGATCAATATACAAAGGTAGGTCACTACACATCCAAAATGTGACCTACCCTACATCATAAAATCATCTCTTATCCCTAGGGCTGGTGGCTGAAGAGTGACGACTAGATGTTCCCTCCTGATCTGGCTGTGCAGGTGGACCCATGGGGGTATACCGTGATATAGATCATGAATGGCTCCGAGAGGAGCTCCTATGATCCCTATCCATAAGGATAGCGCGATACGAGGTAGCCTCGGCCTGAGCTGCTGCTAGATCACACTGTACTCACTGAAGGTCCTCTGATAGAGCCCGCTCTCTCTCCCTCCATATCTCTACCTGTACTCGAAATGGGGAAAACAAATCATCATGCTGACCCGCATTCCCTTGAGGTCTATAAGCAACCTGTAAGGAACTAGGGATCTGCGTTGTCATAGAGATATCTGTCACTGCTTGCTGGATCAAGGAGCGCCACTCCTGCACATTAGCTGTAGCAGTAGAACAGATTTTGTGTTAGTACCATTTTATATCATCAAAACATCAATCAATCAATATAAACCTACTATACCTGGATCTCCCTCACGCCAGTAGGGATCATGATATGGTAGCATCTGTGATTGGGAACTACTAGGCTCCCCATGCTCGAATGATCTGTGCGCGATAGGTGTAGGTCTTCGTAGTGCCTTGTGTTCCCCTTCTTGGGGAATAACGAGAGGATCTAGGGCTACGGTATCATCTCCTGAATGGTGAGGAGCTGCATCTGACTCCTCCTCATCATCTCTATCCTCCTCCTCCTCTCTATCCTCATCCTCCTCGTCATCCTCATCCTCATCTGCATCCTCGTTCTCCTCGTCATCGTCTCTCTCCTCCTCATCGTCATCCTCGTCCTCCTCCTCCTCGGCACTAGGCTGATCTCCTATAGGTGGATCAGGACCTCCTGTCTCCTCATGACCCTCTCCATCCTCTGGCTCCTCTGACCTGGTTCCCTGATCCTCATCTCGGTCTCCATGCCTCCATGGACCTGGATGGCCTGTCGGGTGATCTGGTGGAAAGATAGGCCCTGGGTATGATCTCACAAACCAGGAATGATACCTACGCTGTGCCCCGGGGTCTGCAGCATAATCAGTGACCACATCCTAATTGGACCCCTCTATATCTATGATCTCGATATCATCTATCGTCGGTCTCGCTACTGCTCTGGGTCTAGGAAGGACTCGCGAGTGTCGAGTGTAGATGGGCACATCGGCTGGGACACACTGCTCTAGCCCAAACTGCCTCCATACTCGGTCGAAGTAGAATGGCACTATGATGTGTAGATATCGTCCTCTCAGTAGGCGGTTCCTCTGTAGGCATGCTAACTGTCTCTCCATCCCATCCCATCTGTGCATCCCCAGATATGGTCTCCACACGGTCACCTCGGCTGTCAATCTATCAACTATCACTCTCCAATACAATAGATCTCCAAATCTCCACTCACTGGTAAGTGGATAAGCAAATACCCTGGGTTGCTCGCTAGCCGTACTCATCGGATAGCCGACAGGCCTGGTGCATGTAAAGTGCTCAAATATCCACACCTGCAGAAGTGTGCATGTCATCAAGCTGCAACCCTGTCTGAAAACATACTCCTCGAGGTCATGATAGAGATGTGCAAGCATACTCTGACCCCAGGCATATACTCTCCTGTGTCTCTCCATAGCCCTGATGCACCACGTGAGACCCCCATGCATGTGTGTACCTCGCCCGTTCGGGTAGACAGCTAGTGCAATGATGGCTATCATAAGACGTCTCATGAGGGGCACCTCTCCTATAGGATGTAAGAGCCAGCTGACCATGATACGACCTCTCGTCTCGCTCGGCATGACTCTCCCTATACAATATACTTGCTCCCTCTGATGATCCTCTACTAACCGATCAGTCGCATATGTCACAGTAGCTCCTCTGATCGGTAGGCGAAGAATGCGGTACACATCCTCAAGTGTCACCGTCATCTCCCCTACTGGAAGCTGGAACGTGCATGTGTCAGGATTCCACCGTTCCATGAATGCCATCAGCATCGCGGGATGAAATCGGATGGCCGGCATAAGAATCATAGACCACAAACCTACTATCAACAATGTGTCTCTCTCTGCCTCAGTGAGTCAGGGAATCTGATCTCGCAAACTACGTAGAATCTGTCCCATCGTGTGCTCTCTCATATACGGGAGACCCTGCATCACAAAAACATAACTATAATCAGTACTCAAACATCAAAAATCATTCATGCAAAACTGTCAAACATCATATGCTAACCCTGGCATCTCTCGCCAAGTCCTGATTGGGGCCATGGTGCCTTGTCAGGGACCATGGCGCCCTGAGGGGACCATGGCACCCTGAGGGGACCATGGCGCCCTGTGTGGGACCCACGGTCAGGTTCCAGGGCCCGCAAACGATCATAGAAAGTTAAATGCAGAAAATCAAAAGTCAACATTCAGTCAACTCACCTCGTCCAGTGGCTCGTCGTTGATCACGGCCTGTCGCATGATCTCAATCCTCGTGGGACGCTCCGGCTGTCATGAAGGCATGATGATGGCTATGTGGGCTCCGCTGCAATGAACAATACTCAGAATCAACAAAGTGACAAATGCAAATGTCACTTTCAAAGGTATATACGTTCATTCCTTTACATTTACTTTCAAAACCCTAATTTTCCTCATTTCACTCATTTCATCATAACTTGAGTTTGGGAGATGCGATTTTCGAACTGTTTGTTGCGTAGGAATTGTATTTTCATTCCCCTACTCTTGGGATGTTCCAAAAAGTGCTCTGATGAATCCTTTTTAGTGAACATCCCTCATCAATACTCTCTTACACAATTTGTCGTAAGTAAACATGCTACCCTGTTTCACCTCCCTAATAAGCAAGTCGAAACAGGGGGGGGGCATATAGCTACTCACAAATTTCATCACCTTCCTTAGTAAGCATTAGGTGATTTTGTGATCTAACATGTGTTTTGTAGGGTGCGGTTCCTAACTATGTACTACAGATACCGCTGGGGGCTTCGTTCGACAACTTATGGATATATCCTTTTTCAAATGATGTTTACTTTCTGTACTTTAGCTTGCATATGCACGTAGTACTCATATGACCGCTAAAGTGGGGGCTAAATGTAACGTCATAAATTGTACGCACTTGCTAAAGTAGTACAATTTAACACCTAGTTTAGCACCCGCCTTGGCGCAGTTACATTTTGCATTTCATTTCCCCTTTAGCACTTAATTAATCAAATTAATTAGGTCTAAAGGTTCTATTTCATCATTTTCCACATCATAAAGTCAGGCCCTTTCATTAAAGCATGCTCCTTTCATTTTATTCTTCCAATACACTACTTGGGTAAAAAACCCTAATTAGGCCCTATTCTGAGCTTGGGGGCTTGATTTCGGGGGTCAAAACATCTCGAAATCACCTGTAACTTCGGGATTCTCTCTAAAATCATCATATCTGACGGCCCTGAAAATTTGGTGAAAAGTTGTCGGGATCATGGTGCCCGGAGTGCACACGGTCCCGGACATTTTTCTCAAAATTTTAGGAGCGCGATCCAATCATAAAATAAAGCTTAACCCCAAGAAATTGGCGGGATATTCAATCTCTAGGTCGGTCAAAAGACGAAATTATGACCTAGGGTTTCATACATAAGAGCTCTCTTTCTTCATTGGAAGGGATCGGAATTTTGTTTTCAAGAACCTCATATGCAGTGAAAGAGTAGATCTTTGAAGACTTCAACAACTTTCAACATCCCTCTATCAAGCATTTATCAAATCCATTCATCCATTTAGGGCTTGGAAGACATTGAAGAACAATAGGAGATCACCGACTGAAGATTGGCTTGTACTCCTCCCTTGGGGGTTGGGTATGATTTCATGTTGTTTTCATGTCTTTGCATAAGCTTCAATATCTCATTTATTCATGCTTTAGATCACTTTGCATCTTGATTTAGAGCATTCACATTATCATTAACAAGCAATTAGGGTTTACTTTCTAGGTTGCTCTAGTTTGCTTACTTGCATTTTAGATCTTGCACACACACAAGGTCTGCACACACATTACTTTTACAATACAACTTGGCTATTCATGGAGGTGGAAATCACCGAAGCGGGGGTTTGACTAAGGTAAAACCCTATATAGCCGCCCAAACACCTTTTTCAGATATAAGTGCAGGTTTCGAGACTCGGACGACGCCGCAGGTTGCAGATCCGGAAGAAGCAGGTCGAGACAGCACCCCACATCAAATTGTAGAGCAAGATACCAGGACAGGGGAGTGGGGCACCCTGGTCCTACCAGGACAGGGGCACTGGGCACCCTGGTCCCTGGGACAGAGGCGCTGGGCACCCTGGTCCTCCTAACAGGCAGCATTTCGGACAGTTTCCAGAGTGCAAAAATAGTGGTTTCAGGTGCAGTTTCGGGTGCAGAATCAGGATAGTGGCGCCCGCGCCCCCGTCCCGAACATTTCCACTCAGATTTTGACTCCGGGTATGCATTTGCATTCTTGTCTTATCCTTGTGTTTACAGCTTTCCATTATTTAAGTTCAATTCTGCAATCTTGTTATTAGTTCATACTTGCATTCTAGGGTTAGGAATTGAACTTGCATAATCTTACCTTTCAATTACAACAAAGGAATAGAAATCCTAATAGGTAGCCCGTGGCTCTCTCTTTCATAAAAAGAAGTAGCCAATTGTGTGATACCTCTAGGCTCTTTCGTATTCAGTAATGTGTGACAAAAGGTAGGATTAGGGCATGATAACCTAGTCTCACTTTTTCCCCCACACACTAGGATATAACATGTTATTGGGTCGCCCATGGATCCACACCATGTAAGAAGTGCTATCCACATTCCATCAATGTGTCAAATTCCCATACAATGGTATTGAAATCACCATAAAGGGTGATCCAAATCCCTTCCAACATTGCAATTACTTGAAAGAAAGTATGGATAATCAGGTACCTATCAATCAGGCATCACCTCTCACTACACAACTGGAGGCACTAAAAATCATAGAAACAAAAAAGGATATGCCTACAACTGTTAGTCTAGGTTTTTTTATTTTTCTTATGTTAGGGGGTATTTATTTTTCCTACACATATATTATTAAGCTTGCTTAGGTTATTAGGTGTGGTTAATATCAGGACACGTGGCGGAATACATTAGCTACATGTGTAACTCTCCACCTCACATGGGTAGTTGAGTTACACACCCTCTTTTGGCTTGTCGTGCCACCTCTCATAACCACTATTTTGTCATTTCCTAAGTGGGTTATGGGGTAGTTGGGTTTCTCACCCTCTTTTGGCCTTATGTGCCACCTCTTATAACTCCTTTTTTGTTTTCATGTAAGGAGGTTATGCCACATGTTTTGGCATTTACCAAGTAGGTAAAAACCTCCCACCTTTTATGGGCTAGTAGGCAAAACCTCCCACTTTTTATGGAGGTGGGAGTTAATGCACCTCTTGGTTGTATATGCTATTATTTTTCTATATAATAAGCAATATACTCTCACCTTCACAAGGGAAGTGATAGCTCGGTGAGACTCTTCTCTAAATTCTCTTCTTTATCTCTATTTTTCTCTCATATCAGATTTATCTTCATTCAGCTATTCTGATCTTCGATCATCCGTTGCTTGGAGTTGCATGTGATCTATGACCGACATCAGATCCTGGCTCAATTCTTGCTTCTCACAGAATTTAACATGGTATCAGAGCCGTGTTGTCTGGTATAGCTCATTGCTTTTCTGATTTATTTGAGAGATTTGAGATTGTTAGATAGCTAATATTTTTCTTAAAAACCAAGTATGTTCTTCTCCTGCATTTTCGTGTGATCTAGAGAATCAGAACAGTTTAAAGGAAAATAAGCTTCTAGTTAAATCTGGTTTTATATATGTGTTCTTTGAGATCTGGGTGATTGCAGCATTTTTGGTAATATTGGAGGCTTCTTTAGCATTTCCAGAGTGTCCAGAAGGCTTGTGAAAATCATAAGTGACTTTTATTTCACCAAATTCAGAGTTTGGAGAACACAGTAAAAAAAATCAGAGTACTTGACGGAAAGCTGGAAATGAGCACTCTTCATAATTGCAGGTCTTATTGAAATATTCTACCCTTCTTTTTTAGATATTGCAAGTTGAATCAGCTGCATGTTTTTTTTTCCCTTCTAGAGATCATATCTTTCTTCTCACAACTCTATTTTACAAAAACGAATAGTTGTTGGAAAGGTATTAAGATACATTGAGCAGCTATAAGGCTAATTTTTTCAGATTTTGTGTTAAATTTATATGTATTTAAACTTTTTATTTTGGCCATTAAAGCCTTAGAAAGCATTGTAATCTAATAAAAGCCTTGTAAATGCACTAATTATAAAGTTCCAACCTTGTAATATTTGGGGGGGGTGATTTCAAAGACTAGTGAAAAGGGGGGTGTCTCTTGTGTCTTCTTTCTTGCACTCTTCTTGACTCTTTGCAATCTTCTTTTCTGCAATCATGGATGCATCTACAGTTCCACTTTTAACACCATATAATTACTTTGAATGGAAATCTAAGATGATAATATATCTGAAAAGACATAGATATCATCGTGTTACTATGGGACTTGAAACTGAACCTCAAGATGCTGCAGAAAAGATTAAATGGTTTAATAAATGTGATGAAGCTTTTGGTACATTGTGCATGTAAGTCTCTCCTGACCTTCTTTTTCACATTGAATCTGCTACTACACCAAATGCAGTATGGACTACTTTGGGAAACCTCTTTGGTAAGCAGGATGAACTAAGAGGTCATCAATTGGAGAATGAACTCATAGGGTTGAATCCAGCCAATTTTGATACTATACAAGACTACTTCACTAAACTTAAGTCTATAAGATTGCAGTTGGAACAGTGTGGAACTAAGAAAGATGATAAGCAACTGATCTTGAGTATTCTTTCTAAGCTTGGTCCTAACTATTCAGTGTTTGTTTCTACATTCTATGCTACCAAATGTGCCCTAGGTACCACATTCAAAATGCCTTCTTTAGATGATTTTGCTGCAGAACTCACTAGGGAGCAAGACAAATTGGTTCAAATGGGTACAATAAAGCCCTCTAAGTCACATGCCTTAGTTGTAAATCAAGGCACAAAAGAACAGAAAGGGTTTAGTAAGCAAGATAAGAAACAAAAGAACCAAGGAGAGAAGAAGAAAGATCAGAAATCTGCTACTTCAAAAGCAGACAATGAGACCTCTTCATCAAAAGGTGAACAACCTAAGAAGGAGAAGGTCAAGTGTTCTTATTGTAAGAGGCCTGGTCATGATGAACATAAGTGTTTAAAGAAACAAATTGAACACCTTTCAAATCTTCTTGAAAAGAATAATATCAAGGTTCCTGATTCAGTCAAACAAAGTTCATCGGAAGGATCTTCTAAGGACATAGATAAGAGTAAGGGGAAAGGAAAGGGTAAGGCCCTAGTTGCTATTGCCTCACAACCAAATTCTTGGATAATTGACTCAGGTGCTTCACACCACATGGCTTCTTAAGAAGATGATTTCATATCTTTAGAGCCATGTTCTATGCCTTCCATCCTAATGGGTGATGACATTCCTGTTGAAGTGCATGGGAGAGGGTCTGTTGATGTGGGTGAAGGAACATTTCAAGATGTCCTTTGTGTTCCATCTTTATCAACTAATCTCTTATCTGTTTATCAGATCACTCACACTGGTTCTGGCAAGCGATTTGAGTTCACATCAGATGCAGTGGTAATCAGCGAAATGCATAATGGGTCTACTGTTGCTGTGGGAAAAGCAGATCATCATTCTAGATTATATCAGTTTTCTCACTTTTTTCCTAACTCTCCTTCGACAGTTTTACTCACTCATGCAGATGAGGTGAGTTGTTTGTGGCATCAACGGTTTGGCCACTTGAACTACCGTTACTTGCAACAACTCAGTCAACAAGAAATGGTTTCAGGGTTGCCTTCTATTCGATTTTCTAATGGAGTTTGCCAGGGGTGCATTCTTGGTAAGCATCCAGAGGAGAAGTATGATAAAGGTAAAGCTTGGAGAGCTACACAACTATTGGAGTTGGTACATAGTGACTTGGCAGGACCATTTCTACAACCATCCTTCAGCAAGGCTAGATATGTCTTGACATTTATTGACGACTTTTCCAGATATACATGGGTTTACTTTCTCAAAAAAAAGTCTGAAGTCTTTGAAAATTTTCTAGATTTCAAAGCTTTTGCAAAGAAACAATCTGGGAAGTTCATCAAGATTCTGCGTACAAATAATGGGGGTGAATATGTTAATAATCAGTTTGAACAATTTTGTGCTTCAGAAGGTATCAACATGCAGCACACAGTTCCATACAGTCCTCAACAAAATGGTGTAGCAGAACGAAAAAATAGGTCCTTGAAGGAGATGGCTAATTGTATGATTCACTCCAAGTCTTTGGCACCTCAGTATTGGGCAGAGGCCATCAACTGTGCGTGTTACATCCAGAACCGAGTTCCTCATAAAGCTGTGAAGGGGGTAACTCCCTTTCAAGCTTGGACTGGTCAAAAACCCACAGTTAAACACTTTAGAGTGTTTGGTTCTCTTGCATGGGCCCACATTCCAGCTGAAAAACGCAAGGCTATGGATCCGCAGAGTAAGCCTTGCATATTTGTTGGATATCCAGATGATGTCAAAGGGTATAGGCTTCTCCATCCCACTACTCATGAGTTGTTCATTGAGAGGAGTGTTCGTTTTGAGGAGAGTTCTTCTAGTTCTTCTCATACCACTTCTCCATCCACTATCACATTGGAAAAATTGCATTATGATGATAGTTCTTCAGAGGATCTTAATCCTCCTAATCTTGATGAGGAGTCTTCTTCCTCTACTTCAGATGGTGATAGTGATGATGAGGATTCACATTCCTCTCATAGTCATCATTCAGAGGCTAATGATTCTCCCCTAGACTCTCCAGCCTCAGTGCCTCTTTGGGCTCGACAAACTTTTGAGTCAGCAGGAGATTGGCTTGGTGATCCATTAGATACTAGAAGAACAAGGTCACAATTTCAGCAAGCTCCACATCTCTTCATTGCTTCAGCTTCTGATCCACAGTCCTTTCGAGAAGCTTCAGGTGTTCCTGAGTGGGATGCTGCAATGCAAGAAGAGTTCAATTCCTTGGAAAGGAATCACACATGGGATTTAGTTCCTCTTCCTAAGGGAAGGAAACTTGTTCGATGCAAGTGGATCTATCGAACAAAAGTTGCAGCGGATGGGTCAGTTGATAAGTATAAGGCTCGCTTGGTAGCAAAAGGTTTTTCCCAAGTTCCAAGGGTTGATTACTCTGAGACTTTTGCTCCAGTTGCTAAGATGAATTCCATCCGACTTGTTCTTGCTATAGCTGCAGCCCATCATTGGGAAGTTCATCAGATGGATGTGAAGAGTGCATTTCTTCATGGTGACCTTCAGGAGGAAATCTACATGGAGCAACCATAGGGGTTTGTTCAGGATCCTTCACTTGTGTGTCGACTTCGAAAGTCTCTCTATGGCCTTAAACAGGCTCCTTGAGCTTGGTATGCCAAGATGGACTCATTCCTTCTAACAGTTGGTTTCACTCGGTGCCATTCTGATCCGAACGTATACATTCTGCAACAGGATGAAACTCTCACATTTTTGGTTCTCTATGTTGATGACTTGTTACTCACAGGGAATCACTCATCCACCATCAAAGCAGTGAAAATTGCTCTACATGATAGATTTTTGATGTCAGACTTGGGTCTTCTACATTACTTCTTGGGAATTGAGATCACTCAATCATCTTAAGGAATCTTCCTTGGACAACCCAAGTATGCACTTGATATGCTCTCCAGATTTCACATGGTTGATTGTAAGCCTGCACCTACTCCATTTTTGTCAGGGGTCAAACTTGAGGCTAAGTGCTCTTCACCCTTGGTTGATGGCACTTTATATCGACAGCTTGTTGGAAGCCTCATTTATTTGACTCATACGAGACCCGACATTTCTTATGCTGTGGGCATGGTCTCTAGATTCATGCAGGAGCCACATGAGTTGCATTGGAAAGCAGCTAAGCGGATCCTCCACTACATTCAGGGTACTCACAATTATGGAATTCAGTATGTAGCAGGTGTGGATATTGACTTGGTAGGATATACGGATTCAGATTGGGCAGGTGATTCTCAGGATCGCAAGTCTACTTCTGGGTATTGCTTCTCACCTGTTTCTGGTCCAGTTTGTTGGTCGAGCAAGAAGCAATCTGCAATTTCTCTTTCATCGACAGAGGCCGAGTATCGAGAGGCAGTCAATGCCACCATTGAGGCTATTTGACTTCAAAATATTCTTACTGAGTTTGGTATTCCAGTCAGAAAGCCTACCATCATCTTTTGCGATAATCAGAGTGCTATACAGATCTCAAAAAATCCAGTTCATCATCAGAGGACGAACCACATTGAGATACATATGCACTATATTCGGGAGCTCATTCAGGAAGGCATCATTGATCTTAAGTATTGTTCTACATCGGAGCAAACTGCGGACATCTTCACCAAACCTTTCACTGAAAGCAAGTTCCTTCATTTGCGATCCTTGCTTGGGATGCAAAAGGTGTCTACTTCAGGAGGGGCTTCTTAGTCCTTCATTCTTTCTCTCTCTATTTAGGGGGGTCTATTCCTCTTATGGGGGGCTTCTTCTTTTGGGGGGGATATTTATGTACATGGGTACCTAACATGGCCTCATTTTTCAGGACCCATCTTTTCACCCACCTAAGCTACGCTTAAGGGGGGGTGTTAGTGTAGGTTTTTTTATTTTCCTTATGTTAGGGGGTATTTATTTTTCCTACACATATATTATTAAGCTTGCTTAGGTTATTAGGTGTGGTTAATATGAGGACACGTGGTGGAATACATTAGGTACATGTGTTACTCTCCACCTCACATGGGTAGTTGAGTTACACACCCTCTTTTGGCTTGTTGTGCCACCTCTCATAACCACTATTTTGTCATTTCCTAAGTGGGTTATGGGGTAGTTGGGTTTCTCACCCTCTTTTGGCCTTATGTGCCACCTCTTATAACTCCTTTTTTGTTTTCATGTAAGGAGGTTATGCCACATCTTTTGGCATTTACCAAGTACGTAAAAACCTCCCACCTTTTATGGGCTAGTAGGTAAAACCTCTCACTTTTTATGGAGGTGGGAGTTAATGCACCTCTTGGTTGTATATGCTATTATTTTTCTATATAATAAGCAATATACTCTCACCTTCACAAGGGAAGTGATAGCTCGGTGAGAGTCTTCTCTAAATTCTCTTCTTTATCTTTATTTTTCTCTCATATCAGATTTAGCTTCATTCAGCTATTTTGATCTTCGATCATCCATTGCTTGGAGTTGCATGTGATCTATGACCGACATCAGATCCTTGCTCAACTCTTGCTTCTCACAGAATTTAACATGGTATCAGAGCCGTGTTGTCTGGTATAGCTCATTGCTTTTCTGATTTATTTGAGAGATTTGAGATTGTTAGATAGCTAATATTTTTCTTAAAAACCAAGTATGCTCTTCTCCTGCATTTTTGTGTGATCTAGAGTATCAGAATAGTTTAAAGGAAAATAAGCTTCTAGTTAAATCTGGTTTTATATATGTGTTCTTTGAGATCTGGGTGATTGCAGCATTTTTGGTAATATTGGAGGCTTCTTTAGCATTTCCAGAGTGTCCAGAAGGCTTGTGAAAATCATAAGTGACTTTTATTTCACCAAATTCAGAGTTTGGAGAACACAGTAAAAAAAATCAGAGTACTTGACGGAACGCTGGAAATGAGCACTCTTCATAATTGCACGTCTTATTGAAATATTCTACCCTTCTTTTTTAGATATTGCAAGTTGAATCAGCTGCATGTTTTTTTTTCCCTTCTAGAGATCATATCTTTCTTCTCACAACTCTATTTTACAAAAATGAATAGTTGTTGGAAAGGTATTAAGATACATTGAGCAGCTATAAGGCTAATTTTTTCAGATTTTGTGTTAAATTTATATGTATTTAAACTTTTTATTTTGGCCATTAAAGCCTTAGAAAGCATTGTAATCTAATAAAAGCCTTGTAAATGCACTAATTATAAAGTGCCAACCTTGTAATATTTGGGGGGGGTGATTTCAAAGACTAGTGAAAAGGGGGGTGTCTCTTGTGTCTTCTTTCTTGCACTCTTCTTGACTCTTTGCAATCTTCTTTTCTGCTATCATGGATGCATCTACAGTTCCACTTTTAACACCATATAATTACTTTGAATGGAAATCTAAGATGATAATATATCTGAAAAGACATGGATATCATCGTGTTACTATGGGACTTGAAACTGAACCTCAAGATGCTGCAGAAAAGATTAAATGGTTTAATAAATGTGATGAAGCTTTTCGTACATTGTGCATGTCAGTCTCTCCTTACCTTCTTTTTCACATTGAATCTGCTACTACACCAAATGCAGTATGGACTACTTTGGGAAACCTCTTTGGTAAGCAGGATGAACTAAGAGGTCATCAATTGGAGAATGAACTCATAGGGTTGAATCCAGCCAATTTTGATACTATACAAGACTTCTTCACTAAACTTAAGTCTATAAGATTGCAGTTGGAACAATGTGGAACTAAGAAAGATGATAAGCAACTGATCTTGAGTATTCTTTCTAAGCTTGGTCCTAACTATTCAGTGTTTGTTTCTACATTCTATGCTACCAAATGTGCCCTAGGTACCACATTCAAAATGCCTTCTTTAGATGATTTTGCTGTAGAACTCACTAGGGAGCAGGACAAATTCGTTCAAATGGGTACAATAAAGCCCTCTAAGTCACATGCCTTAGTTGTAAATCAAGGCACAAAAGAACAGAAAGGGTTTAGTAAGCAAGATAAGAAACAAAAGAACCAAGGAGAGAAGAAGAAAGATCAGAAATCTGCTACTTCAAAAGCAGACAATGAGACCTCGTCATCAAAAGGTGAACAACCTAAGAAGGAGAAGGTCAAGTGTTCTTATTGTAAGAGGCCTGGTCATGATGAACATAAGTGTTTAAAGAAACAAATTGAACACCTTTCAAATATTCTTGAAAAGAATAATATCAAGGTTCCTGATTTAGTCAAACAAAGTTCATCGGAAGGATCTTCTAAGGACATAGATAAGAGTAAGGGGAAAGGAAAGGGTAAGGCCCTAGTTGCTATTGCTTCACAACCAAATTCTTGGATAATTGACTCAGGTGCTTCACACCACATGGCTTCTTAAGAAGATGATTTCATATCTTTAGAGCCATGTTCTATGCCTTCCATCCTAATGGGTGATGACACTCCTGTTGAAGTGCATGGGAGAGGGTCTGTTGATGTGGGTGAAGGAACATTTCAAGATGTCCTTTGTGTTCCATCTTTATCAACTAATCTCTTATCTGTTTATCAGATCACTCACACTGGTTCTGGCAAGCGAGTTGAGTTCACATCAGATGCAGTGGTAATCAGCGAAATGCATAATGGGTCTACTGTTGCTGTGGGAAAAGCAGATCATCATTCGAGATTATATCAGTTTTCTCACTTTGTTCCTGACTCTCCTTCGACAGTTTTACTCACTCATGCAGATGAGGTGAGTTGTTTGTGGCATCAATGGTTTGGCCACTTGAACTACCGTTACTTGCAACAACTCAGTCAACAAGAAATGGTTTCAGGGTTGCCTTCTATTCGATTTTCTGATGGAGTTTGCCAGGGGTGCATTCTTGGTAAGCATCCAGAGGAGAAGTATGATAAAGGTAAAGCTTGGAGAGCTACACAACTATTGGAGTTGGTACATAGTGACTTGGCAGGACCATTTCCACAACCATCCTTCAGCAAGGCTAGATATGTCTTGACATTTATTGACGACTTTTCCAGATATACATGGGTTTACTTTCTCAAAAAAAAGTCTGAAGTCTTTGAAAATTTTCTAGATTTCAAAGCTTTTGCAAAGAAACAATCTGGGAAGTTCATCAAGATTCTGCGTATAGATAATGGGGGCGAATATGTTAATAATCAGTTTGAATAGTTTTGTGCTTCAGAAGGTATCAACATGCAGCACACAGTTCCATACAGTCCTCAACAAAATGGTGTAGCAGAACGAAAAAATAGGTCCTTGAAGGAGATGGCTAATTGTATGATTCACTCCAAGTCTTTGGCACCTCAGTATTGGGCAGAGGCCATCAACTGTGCGTGTTACATCAAGAACTGAGTTCCTCATAAAGCTGTGAAGGGGGTAACTCCCTTTCAAGCTTGGACTGGTCGAAAACCCACAGTTAAACACTTTAGAGTGTTTGTTTCTCTTGCATGGGCCCACATTCCATCTGAAAAACGCAAGGCTATGGATCCGCAGAGTAAGCCTTGCATATTTGTTGGATATCCAGATGATGTCAAAGGGTATAGGCTTCTCCATCCCACTACTCATGAGTTGTTCATTGAGTGGAGTGTTCGTTTTGAGGAGAGTTCTTCTAGTTCTTCTCATACCACTTCTCCATCCACTATCACATTGGAGAAATTGCATTATGATGACAGTTCTTCAGAGGATCTTAATCCTCCTAATCTTGATGAGGAGTCTTCTTCCTCTACTTCAGATGGTGATAGTGATGATGAGGATTCACATTCCTCTCATAGTCATCATTCAGAGGCTGATGATTCTCCCCTAAACTCTCCAGCCTCAGTGCCCCTTTGGGCTCGACAAACTTTTGAGTCAGTAGGAGATTGGCTTGGTGATCCATTAGATACTAGAAGAACAAGGTCACAATTTCGGCAAGCTCCACATCTCTTCATTGCTTCAGCTTCTGATCCACAGTCCTTTCGAGAAGCTTCAGGTGTTCCTGAGTGGGATGCTGCAATGCAAGAAGAGTTCAATTCCTTGGAAAGGAATCACACATGGGATTTAGTTCCTCTTCCTAAGGGAAGGAAACTTGTTCGATGCAAGTGGATCTATCGAACAAAATTTGCAGCAGATGGGTCAGTTGATAAGTATAAGGCTTGCTTGGTAGCAAACTGTTTTTCCCAAGTTCCAGGGGTTGATTACACTGAGACTTTTGCTCCAGTTGCTAAGATGAATTCCATCTGACCTGTTCTTGCTATAGCTGCAGCCCATCGTTGGGAAGTTCATCAGATGGATGTGAAGAGTGCATTTCTTCATGGTGACCTTCAGGAGGAAATCTACATGGAGCAACCACAGGGGTTTGTTCAGGATCCTTCACTTGTGTGTCGACTTCGAAAGTCTCTCTATGGCCTTAAACAGGCTCCTCGAGCTTGGTATGCCAAGATGGACTCATTCCTTCTAACAGTTGGTTTCACTCGGTGCCATTCTGATCCGAACGTATACATTCTGCAACAGGATGAAACTCTCACATTTTTGGTTCTCTATGTTGATGACTTGTTACTCACAGGGAGTCACTCATCCACCATCAAAGCAGTGAAAATTGCTCTACATGATAGATTTTTGATGTCAGACTTGGGTCTTCTACATTACTTCTTGGGAATTGAGATCACTCAATCATCTTCAGGAATCTTCCTTGGACAACCCAAGTATGCACTTGATATGCTCTCCAGATTTCACATGGCTGATTGTAAGCCTGCACCTACTCCATTTTTGTCAGGGGTCAAACTTGAGGCTAAGTGCTCTTCACCCTTGGTTGATGGCACTTTATATCGACAGCTTGTTGGAAGCCTCATTTATTTGACTCATACGAGACCCGACATTTCTTATGTTGTGGGCATGGTCTCTAGATTCATGCAGGAGCCACATGAGTTGCATTGGAAAGCAGCTAAGCAGATCCTCCACTACATTCAGGGTACTCACAATTATGGAATTCAGTATGTAGCAGGTGTGGATATTGACTTGGTAGGATATACGGATTCAGATTGGGCAGGTGATTCTCAGGATCGCAAGTCTACTTCTGGGTATTGCTTCTCACTTGGTTCTGGTCCAATTTGTTGGTCGAGCAAGAAGCAATCTGCAATTGCTCTTTCATCGACAGAGGCCGAGTATCGAGGGGCAGTCAATGCCACCACTAAGGCTATTTGGCTTCAAAATATTCTTACTGAGTTTGGTATTCCAGTCAGAAAGCCTACCATCATCTTTTGTGATAATCAGAGTGCTATACAGATCTCAAGAAATCCAGTTCATCATCAGAGGATGAAACACATTGAGATACATATGCACTATATTCGGGAGCTCATTCAGGAAGGCATCATTGATCTTAAGTATTGTTCTACATCGGAGCAAACTGCGGACATCTTCACCAAACCTTTCACTAAAAGCAAGTTCCTTCATTTGTGATCTTTGCTTGGGATGCAAAAGGTGTCTACTTCAGGAGGGGCTTCTTAGTCCTTCATTCTTTCTCTCTCTATTTAGGGGGGTCTATTCCTCTTATGGGGGGCTTCTTCTTTTGCGGGGGATATTTATGTACATGGGTACCTAACATGGCCTCATTTGTCGGGATCCATCTTTTCACCCACCTAAGCTACGCTTAAGGGGGGGTGGTAGTGTAGGTTTTTTTATTTTCCTTATGTTAGGGGGTATTTATTTTTCCTACACATATATTATTAAGCTTGCTTAGGTTATTAGGTGTGGTTAATATGAGGACACGTGGCGGAATACATTAGCTACATGTGTAACTCTCCACCTCACATGGGTAGTTGAGTTACACACCCTCTTTTGGCTTGTTGTGCCACCTCTCATAACCACTATTTTGTCATTTCCTAAGTGGGTTATGGGGTAGTTGGGTTTCTCACCCTCTTTTGGCCTTATGTGCCACCTCTTATAACTCCTTTTTTGTTTTCATGTAAGGAGGTTATGCCACATGTTTTGGCATTTACCAAGTAGGTAAAAACCTCCCACCTTTTATGGGCTAGTAGGTAAAACCTCCCACTTTTTATGGAGGTGGGAGTTAATGCACCTCTTGGTTGTATATGCTATTATTTTTCTATATAATAAGCAATATACTCTCACCTTCACAAGGGAAGTGATAGCTCGGTGAGACTCTTCTCTAAATTCTCTTCTTTATCTCTATTTTTCTCTCATATCAGATTTATCTTCATTCAGCTATTTTGATCTTCGATCATCCGTTGCTTGGAGTTGCATGTGATCGATGACCGACATCAGATCCTGGCTCAATTCTTGCTTCTCACAGAATTTAACAACAACATCCTCACAAATAAAAGATATGGGTTGTGGAGAGTATTCTATTGCAAATACTTTAAGTGGGAAACAATTTGATGAATACTAAGAGGGGAGGGGTGAATTAGTATACCAAAAAATATTGTAAACAAACTTTTAAATAGTTTAGCAGACAACTGGTGCAACAGATTCACTAATAAACCGGTTAAGATAAATGCAAACCAAATAGCAAACAAAGCATTCACCCACAAAAGCAAAATCACCATAACACAAGATATTTGACATGGAAACCCAAATGGGAAAAACCACAGTGAGCAGAAACTCACAAGTAACAATCTGCAGAATAGTAACCAGACCGGTTAAGGTCGGACCGGTTAAGGTCATACAATGTTCATTACCAGAACAGATCCTGTTAGGAATCTAGATCTTTGTTAGGAGATAAGTCCCGTTAAAGAATACCTTTTTAAAGGATTTCAGATCCACAGTTGTGAACCACCTTGTTAGAGGATTTACAAAGGCTTTGTTGGGCCTACCCAGTTAAGGGTTTCAGACTTGTCGAAGATATTAGTAATCAACAAGCGAATGATCGAGATACTGGCATAGTATGCTTGGTTAGATCCTTGACAGCTCATTATTAATGAATTTCGGCATTACTTCAGTCTTCAATATCTCCACACTCTATCTCTTCACATAGACCTAATCTTCTCTTCAATGATCACACATAACCTTTTCTCTTCTATGTCTCACACATCACACATCTCATACATACAAACCCTAGACATGATGTCCTTATAAAAGAAATTGATTTCATGTCAGTCCAATAGGATTAGACTATAAGTTCCTAAGTTCAGTGCATCTAGACACATTTGTTAACACGACACAAAATCACCACCAAAGTGTTGATGGATGATAATTCATCACACATTACAATAATATCGATTGGTAACTCATCATAGAGTAATACTAGTTAATACAATATACCGATTACCAGTTGTCAAAAATGAAGACTGGTAGATCGTAGTGTTTCGATCAAAAGTTAACTACTGCTTGGTTCCTTCGTACCGCTTTAGCTCCTCGAACCGCTTGGGATCCTCATACCGCTTGAGCTCCTCAAATCGCTTGGGATCCTCGTACCACTTGGGGTCTTCATACCGCTTGTGGTCTTCATACAATCTATGACCGGTAAACCATTTTTGGCAAAACATCGATAGTCTAAAGACTATACATTCAATAATACACAATACCGGTTGGAACAATTACCGGTTGAGCATAACTCATACATCAAGAAAGTGTGTGTCCATCAATGACAATCAAAACATCATCAAAGTGCCAACAATCTCCCCCTTTGGCATTGATGGCAACACTTAGGAAAATTTTGACATCTAAGTGTTTTTACAACAAAAATGCCATAATCAAAATTACTCCCTCTAAGCATATACACTACCCCTTTTGCAAAGATTACAATGTACACTATTCCCCAAAATGGTAACATGAAAGTACATGAAATGGTAACATTGACCAAAATTTTAATGTACACTACTCCCCCTTTGCCAACAATGACAAAGTAATGCAAAGTAACCCCTTTTTGCATATATAATAAAATAGAGTAGATGTTCATGACAATAAGGATTGAAATTTCTCAAAAATAGATTTAAAGTCCTGCACAAAAGTTTTCATGGCCAATGTCCATGACTCAAGTAATGAGATAGCCACCTCACTTTCAGTCTTCATTTGTAATGCCAATTTTTCCATTGCATCAATGGTACTCATCTCTTGAGTTACCGTGATAGCTTCCAGGTTGAGAAAACATTTCTAAAGAATCTGCAGTCTTGGCAATAGGAGCAGTTGAAGCTCCTGCAAATCTTGAGTCCGGTTCCTGATCTCTAAGTCCATCTTGGTAGTCTGCTACTGATAACGATGAATGGGTTGTCCATAGGTAGTGAATGAATCATATGGCATCTTGAAATTGTTGATATATGCATGCAACTTTGATTGGAGTTGAGATTTCTATTTAAGCACATCATCACAAAATAGATGGGGTTGGCAGATTTTACTCAACAGTAATTTACCTTCACCCATAGCAACACTGATATCATTATGTTGTTTCAGTAGTTGTGTCCACAGTTCATTCATTTGCTTGACTAAGGCAGTATTGAGTGCCTTTTCATGGTTATTCTTTTCAGTTGCTTTAGCAACATCTTCCAATCATTGTACCTAGTCCTCCACTATGGTACATAGGAGTTTGAGCTTGGATAGAGAGGAATCAGTACTGGGGAGGTTGGTACTGGGAATTAGACTGGTAAGGGTGTCAGCCGCAGTTTGTATGACATCTTGCTCTGTCTTCCTTCGCAATTCTTCCAGTCTCTCCTGTGCAAGTTTGATGCGTTGTAGTAGCTCAGACTCATCTGCTAATTGAGTCAGACTTGCAAGAGTTAGATCAATAGGACTGGTGGTATCAACCTATTTGGTTTGATCACCGGTTGCCTTAGGAGTCTACCCTCCTTCTTTTGTTTTGATCTCCACTTATTTGTTCTTCTCTGCTTCCTTCTCCTCTTCTGCTCTTTTCTTATCCTCTTTTGTCTTCTTTTGCTCCTCTTCTTGTGTTTTCTTCTCTTCCTCCTTCTTCCTTTCTTCTTCCTTCCTCTTCTCTTCTTCTTTTCTCTTATCTTCCTCTCTCTTCTTTTCTTCCTCTTTCTTCTTTTCTTCCTCTTTCTTTTTCTCTTCCTCTTTTCTCTTGTCTTCCTCTTTCTTTTTTTCTTCCTCTTTTCTCTTGTCTTCCTCTTTCTTTTTCTCTGACTCTTTCCTCTTGATTTCTTCTTGCCTTGCTTTTTCCTCTTGCTCTTTCTCCGCTTTCTCTTTGTCCCGTTTCTCTTTCTCAACTTGTTCTTTGTCAAGAGTGACATCCTCAATATCTAATGCATCAACATCAATAGTGTCAATTTGTTCTGTCACTCTTTCACCTTAACTATCAAATAACTCATCCGGTTGGCCTGAGGATAGGTCAGGTTCTTGATCAACCTTCCTAGCGGCTTCAGATACTTGATGTATTTTGACAGTAGCTTTCACATGTATGTGAGTATCCTTTTCCACTTTAAAAGCTTTACCTTCTAGTAGCCCGAGTCTTCTCCTTCTCATGAAGAAGATTCCTTTGTTCTTATCCATTATTTCAAATAATTCAGAATTTGAAGCATCAGGAAAGTATTGTGCAAAAATTTTCTCCCTGGTCTCCTGTTCTCTTTCAATGGCAATGCACCATTTATTATCTAAAGAATTATACAAAGAATCTGATGTAACCGATCTAATCTCAAATGGAGACCAATCATTAATACATAAGTATTTAATGACTTCCTGTTCTACCTCTTCTTTCTCATTATCATTAAAATCATCAAAATATTCCTTTAAATCATCAAGTACTTTTCTCCTAATATTTTTAATTGTCCTCCGACAATGTGTCATTGGCTTATAAGAAGAAATGTCTATATTTATCGGTGCAGAAGTTGCAGGTACATTACTAGTAGATTTCACCTTCTTGCTTGATTGCCTTGTCTTCTTTATTTGAATCTTTGGTTCAGTGTCCTCTGACTCTGGTGAGTGGGTCTTGGATTTTCGCTTCCTCTCAAATACCTTTGCTGGAATAATCTCAGGTTTCTTCTTAGCTGGTGTTCAATTGGTCACTTTCAGACTGGTAGAGGTAACCGGTGTAGATACCGATGGCACTACTTTGCCCTTTTTCTATTTTGGTTCTTCAATTGGTGTGACCCTTTCCACGTAGGTACCAATTCTCTTTTTCTTTGCATCCAATGGTGAGGCAAGTAGGATAGAGGCATACCCGATCAACATGTCATTCACCACTTCATACCCCATAGGTCCAACTACTTCCTTTCTTAGTTCCATCGCTTCCATTATGCAATCATCTATCCTTATTGTGAAGCAGATGTCTGATAACTCAATGATGAACAATAAGTACCAAACCGGTACTGAGAGGGGGGCTGAATCAGTCAGTCACAAAAACTTTTCCTGAACCGATTTGACTGCAAACATTGCAAATGTCTTATAGACAATAACACCGGTCTGAAACAGAGTGCAACCGGTAAAGCTAAGAATGACTGTGACAAGCATTAACTAGTTAATCACTTAGCTTTCCACTCAACTTAATACTACACTTCCATTTCACCCTTATGCATTAATAGGTAATCTATCATTAGAAATATAATAACAGCTAGCTCAGCATGATTTACCTTCAGACACAAATCACTTAAATCATCACATGAAAAATACTACACATGACACACAAATTTTTCACGTGGAAACCCAACTGGGAAAAACCATGGTGGGGATGAATACCCACAAGTTGCTTTTGAACTCTTTAGAAGTCCTCTTTGTTAAGAGCCTAGTCTAGTTAAAGACTGTTACAATAGGTTCTGCTAGGAATCGATCCTGTTAGAGATCACCCGGTTAAGGGATGGCTAAGTACCCGGTTAAGGGTTAAACCTTGTTGGAGGTTACCTTGTTAGAGGATTTCAAGAACTCAATGAGTTTGAGTCACCCTGTTAAAGGATTTACAACAAGATGATTAAAGCTGCCCAATTAAGGGATTTTCCAACTACTGAAGTGGTTAAAGATCAATAGGTATTACAATGATCTGATAATAGCACTCAATGCCTAATGCAGATCCGCTTAAGTTCCTTCCTTCTGCACACACACTATGCAGGAATCAATCCTCTTATCTCATCTGGTCTGACAAGAATCACGTATCTTTGCCCTTAGATACACACACCATTTGCCAACAACCTCAGTATGAAACACAACATCGACCTTATAGGAAACAGATAGGTCAGTAGCATAAACCCTAAACATTTAGGTTAAGCAATTTAGGTGGTTCAATCCTGGCCATTGAACACTTTGCATTTGAATATAATGGTCTTGAACAGATCTCAAGATATTCTCCATCATTCGTTCTTCACCATTTCATGGAGGTGATAACCCATCATGTGTTCTCCACCGTTTACAGGGACTTTGCACATTCTTGAGGCAGATAGGATCAATCTCCTTCATGCAAGATCCTTCACGCACACAAAGCTAACGTGACAACATGATCTGATCTTGATTACAATGCTAGCTCATCACAAAATGTCATCGGTTGAGTCACACAGGCTTGGAACACTTCAACCGGAAACCCTTAAGCTAAGACTACCAACCAATAGTCATACCATATTAAGCCTTAATAGAAAACATTCCATATGTCGGTTCACATTCCATCATACCGGTTCACTTGGACAAACATACCGCTTCACCTATTGCTCATATATCGGTTTATACTGCTATACCAGTTCTCTTTGCTAGCTTATTAGCTTCAATATACCTATTCACTTCTTTGCACATATACCGCTTCACCATATTATACGGATTCACTTTTTAGCATATTGTCGGTTCACTCTCCTATATATTGACATCAATGACAACATAATATCATCATGTCAACATACTCTGCACAAATGCCAACAATCTCCCCCTTTGGCATTGATGGCAATATACAAAGATATTACCTAGCATCACATCTTCTACTGCAAATAGCTTCTCTGCTTCACATCTTCTCCCCCTTTGATAACAATGCCAAAGTGGAGGCACAAGTTTTTCTATTCCACTATGTTGCCTCCCCCTGAGGAGTAGCATCCTTCAACACATCAATCCTAAAAAATATTGGACACTGCAATACCTGACTGATGTGGAGCACATACTTTCAGTTCACCTCTTGAAGGGGTAGCAACCCTAATTCACCTCTCAAATAGGTAAATATAGCCTTTGGTAGAGGCTTGGTGAATATGTCTGCTAACTGCTCCTTACTAGAAACATATTCCAACACAACCTCCTTGTTCTGAACCTTCTCCCTCAAGAAATGACACTTGAGCTCAAAGTGCTTGGTTCTAGCATGCAAAACTGGATTCTTGGAAATGTTAATTGCACTTGTATTGTCACAAAATATGCTTACCAGTTCAAATACAGGAATTTTGAAGCCATTTAATACATGCTTCATCCAAATACTCTGGGTGCAGTTCATAAAAGCTGCAACATACTTCACTTCTGCTATAGACTGAGAGATACAACTCTGCTTTTTACTCATCCATGAGACCAGTCTACCACCAAGGAAAAATGCACCACCGGTTCTGCTCTTCCGGTCATCTACATTACCAGCCCAATCAGCATCTGTAAACACTTTCAGGTTGAAATCATTATTATATGGATACCATAACCCATAGTCAATTGTTCCCTTCAGATATCTAAGAATCTGCTTGACTACTACCAAGTGGGATTCTCTTGGGCTTTGCTGAAACCGAGCGGTAATACCCACTACATGTGCAATGTCCGGTCTGCTATGCACTACATAATGCAATTTACCAATGATTGATCGGTAATCCTTCTCATTTACCAATGCCGAGTCATCCTCTTTTGATAATTTACAACCGATCACTATTGGTGTACCGACCGGTTTACTATCTTTCATGCCAAAGGTCTTAAACACCTCTTTGACATACTTGGACTGAGTAATAAAGATTCCTTCTTTCATTTGCTAAATTTGTAGTCCAATGAAGAACTTAATTTCCCCTATGAGTGACATCTCAAACTCCTTTTTCATCTCATCTACAGAATCATGACTCATCTTGTCATCTCCTCCAAAGATGATGTCATCAACAAATACTTCATAGATTAGAATCCGATCTCTTTCTGATTTCAAATAGATATTGCTATCTTCACTTGTTCTTTCAAATCCAATCTTCACAAGATGGGAGTGCAAGCGTTCATACCATGCTGTAGGTGCCTGCTTTAGTCCATACAAGGCTTTATGTAGCCTACACACCATGTCACTGTCTTCTGATAGGGAAAACCCATCTGGTTGTTCTATGTACACCTCCTCTTCAAGTATTCCATTTAGGAATGCAGATTTTACATCCACTTGATATACCTTGAATCCTTTAAAAGCTACATATGCAAGAAGCATACGCACTCCTTCCAATCTTGCTACTGGAGCAAAGGTTTCTCCATAGTCTTCTCCTTCTTCTTGGGTGTATCCTTTACACACTAGTCTGGCTTTGTTCCTTACCACTGTGCCATCCTCATTTAGCTTGTTTCTAAAAACCCATTTGGTTCCAATGACATTTTTATGCTCCGGTCTGGGTACCAAAGACCATGTACCATTCTTCTCTATCTCGTCAAGTTCCTCCTCCATTGCCATGATCCAGTCTTCATCTTTATGTGCCTCTTTGAATGATTTAGGCTCAAATTCAGAGATCATACATGAGCTTTCTCTGACCTTTCTTCTTGTAAGAATTCATGCATCTTTGTCTCCTATGATCTATTTTTGATCATGATTGAGTTTGACATACTTAGGTATGTTCTTAACAGATTCTTCTTTCTTTTCTTCTTCATCCTCATCTTCATCTGCATCAGCATCCACCTGTGTAGGAACACAATTATTGGTACTGGGCTGATTTGCAATCGGTTCCCGTAAGGTTACTACCGGTTCATCTCCTACTTGCTCACTATTGGTTTCCTCAGGTTTCCCAGAGTTTTCATCAACCCTAACATTGATGCTTTCAACAAATCTTTGAGTCCTATTGTTGAAACATTTGAGAGCTTTACTCTTGGTGGAATATCCTAAGAATATTCCTTCATCACATTTTGTATCGAACTTGCTCTGATGTTCACTCCTCTTGATATAACATTTGCTACCAAACATTCTAAAGTAGCTTACCACTGGTGTCTTACCGGTCCATTACTCATAAGGAGTCTTATCCTTTCCCCTTTTGATGAGTACCTAGTTCATTGTGTAGACTGCAGTGCTCACCACTTCTCTCCAAAAGGTGTGAGAAACTTTTCCTTGGATCAACATAGTTCTAGCTGCTTCAACCATAGTCCAATTGTTTCTCTCTGCTAAGCCATTCTGCTGTGGAGTCCAGGGGGCAGACAGTTGCCTCTTGATGCCATTCTCTTCACAATATTTGTTGAATTCACTGGAAGTGAATTCCCCTCCTTGATCAGTTCTAAGGCATTTGATTCTTCTACCAATGCTCTGAAAGCTTTGAATTTTCCAAAGGCTTCAAACTTGTCCTTCAAGAATGTGACCCACATCATTCTTGAACAATCATCTGTAAGAATCATAAAATACCTATCTCCCTACACACTCCTAGTTTTCATAGGAACACAGAAATCAGTATGCACAAGATCAAGTAAGTTGTCTTCTGTGAAAGATTTACCTTTGAAGGTTGAGGAAGACATTTTCCCTAGTTAATGTTCTTTGCACAAAGGATTTTCCAATTTTCTTAGCATCGACAGTCCTCTAACTACCTTGATCTTACTGGCCTTCACAATGTTATCAAAGTGTACATGGCAGAGTCTCCTATGCCATATCCAGCTATCATCAAACTTATCCATAAGACATGTACTTATATTTTCATTTAGCTGAAATAAGTTACCTTTGGTCTACATACCGATGGCCATCAAATCACCATTCTTCCCTTTGATTTAGTACACTCCATTTTTGAATTCCAGAGTAAGTCCACTGTCATTCAGCTGGGCAACACTCAATAGATTATGTCTGAGACCTTCCACCTAATACACATTGTCAGCACTGCTCTTTCCATTCAGAGAGATGGACCCTCTTCCTCTGACCATACATGGTGCATCATTACCAAACTGAACCACACCACCATCATATTCTTCCAAAAATAGAAACTTTCTCTGGTCACCAGTCATATGATGAGAACAACCACTGTAAATAATCCACTCATTGGAATTATCAAAGCGGGAGACACGAGCCTTCTTTCCTAACACATCTTCCTTTACTGCAACAAACACAACATCTTCATTCTCTTCATCTTCCAATTCCTCATCTGTGACACCTTCATCAACTGCAACAAAATAGTTTCTCTGGTTTCCTCCTTTTAATTTCTTGAACCTCTTCGGTTTGTCCTTGTTGTCACCATTAGGACAGTTTATAGCAATATGTCCTATCCGGTTACAAGAAAAGCATTTCAAAGGGAGCTTACCTATGTATTTACCAGTTCCTTTAGGAAGTTTCCTGGCAAGAAGAGATTCAAATTCCATCAGGATCTCCTCATCATCCATTTCTTTGCTCTGTCTTGGTTCACCACTAGTGCTTGCTTCTTTTCCACTTTTGGATGGTACAACAGAAGCTCTAAAAGTTGATTCAGTCTTTTGAACACTACCATCAAAACTATTTAGCTCATAGGCTATCAACTTTGCAATGATGGAGTCTAGGGATACCTTAGTCTTGTCTATTGATCTCAACTCCTGAATAGCAACAACCCTTATTGCATAGACCGGTAATAAGGATCTTAGAACTTTGCTTACCACAATGGAATCTTCCATTTTACCACCTACACTCTTGATATCTCCAACAACAGTTTTGATTCTTATTCCATACTATTGAATGTTCTCACCTTCAACCATCTACATGTCTTCAAACTTCCCTCTAAGGCTTTCTTCCTTATCTTGTTTTACATGCTCATCACCGCCATAGATATTCTCAAGAGTGTCACATACTTCTTTGGGATTATCTTTATCCTGGTCATCAATAAACTCAATGTCAAATAAGTTGCTCATTAGGGATTCCATGACTTGCCCATTCTCCTATATTTCTCTCTTTTGATCATCAGTGAGAGTACCAGTAGGAATAACAAAAGCATTCTCAACATAGCTCCAGTGTTGAGCACCCATGCTTCTGATGTAAATCTTCATTCTGTCCTTCCATATTTTGAAGTTATCTCTGTTGAACTTTGGGTCTTCCCTCTTCATCATTACAATAGAATCTTTCCCTCAAGTAGTTAAGCTTACAACACAAAGGACCTAGAGGATGCTCTAATACCAATTGATAACTCAATGACGAACAATAAGTACCAAACTGGTACTGAGAGGGGGGGTGAATCAGTATAGTCACAAAAACTTTTCCCGAACCGGTTTGACTACAAACACTACAAATGTCTAACAGATAGTAACATCGGTCTCGAACAAAGTGCAACTGATAAAGCTAAGAATGACTGTGACAAGCATTAACCGGTTAATAACTTAGCTTTCCACTTAACTTAATACTACACTTCCATTTCACCCTTATGCATGAATAGGTAATCTATCATCGAGAATATAATAATAGCTAGCTCAGCATGATTTACCTTCACACACAAATCACTTAAATCATCACATGAAAAATACTACACATGACACACAGATTTTTCACGTGGAAACCCAACTGGGAAAAACCATGGTGGGGATGAATACCCACAAGCTGCTTTTGAACTCTTTAGATGTCTACTCTGTTAGGAGCCTAGTCTGGTTAAAGACTATTACAATAGGTTCTACTAGGAACCAATCCTATTAGAGATCACCTGGTTAAGGGATGGCTAAGTACCCGGTTAAGGGTTAAACCTTGTTAGAGGTTACCTTGTTAGAGGATTTCAAGAACTCAATGAGTTTGAGTCACCCTATTAAAGGATTTACAACAAGCTGGTTAAAGCTACCCATTTAAGGGATTTTCTAACTGTTGAAGTGGTTAAAGATCAATAGGTATTACAATGATCTGATAATAGCACTCAATGCCTAATGCAGATCTGCTTAAGTTCCTTCCTTCTGCACACACACTATGCAAGAATCAATCCTCTTATCTCATCTAGTCTGGCAAGAATCATGTATCTCTGCACTTAGATACACACACCATTTTTCCAACAACCTCAGTATGAAACACAACATCGACCTTATAGGAAACAAATAGGTCAGTAGCATAAACCCTAAACCCTAAACATTTAGGTTAAGCAATTTAGGCGGTTCAATCCTGGCCATTAAACACTTTGCATTTGAATACAATGGTCTTGAACAAATCTCAAGATATTCTCCATTGTTTGTTCTTCACTATTTCATGGAGGCGATAACCCATCACACGTTCTCCACTGTGTATAGGGACTTTGCACATTCCCGAGGCAGATAGGATCAATCTCCTTCATGCAAGAGACTTCACGCGCACAAGGCTGACGTGACAACATGATCTGATCTTGATTACAATGCTAGCTCATCACACAATGTCATCGGTTGAATCACACAGGCTTGGAACACTTCAACCAGAAACCCTTAAGCTAAGACTACCAACCTGCTAGTTCACATTCCATCATACTGGTTCACTTGCACAAACATACTGCTTCACCTATTTCTCATATACTGATTTATATCGCTATACCGGTTCTCTTTGCCAGCTGCTTAGCTTCAATATACCTGTTCACTTCTTTGCACATATACCGGTTCACCATATTATACCGGTTCACTTTTCAGCATATTGCCGGTTCACTCTCCTATATATTGACATCAATGACAACATAATATCATAATGTCAACATACTCTGCACAAATGCCAATAATGTTATCTTCATACTTCTTCACAATATCATCAGATATCCTCATTCTCTGGCTCATCTTTCATTTGAATTCATCAAAATATTTATTCAGAACCTCAGGATATCCAGTTCCTACTACTTGTAGACTTTCCTTAATTTGTTTGGAGACTGGTAGGTCAGTAGACCATTGCACATCACCTACTCCATTGAAATAACCTTTAAAATAAAAGAATAAACCAACCAAAAGTTGGCCAAACCTGAACCTTAGAGAATTGTCCTATTTGATTGACTTCAGGTTCAACAACAATTGCTTCTGTAAGTAGGTAGATAGGTCAAATGTAGTGTCTTCCTTGATCATCCTGTAAGAAGCATTCACTACAACAACAGGGACAAAATTCATTCTACTAGCATAAAACATCCGGTAACCAATCACCATGCAAGCATATTTTACTAGATCATCAAAGATGGTGTTGATGGTCATCGCTCATTGGTCACTCATAGAACCGGTGAGCTTTGTCATTTCAATTTTGGTGACCTTTCATAGAGGTGACACCTCTCTAATATTGCAGAAACCAGTGACGACATAAATTGCTTTCGGTGTGATGTCGTGGGTCCGCTCGAGATACATCTTGTCACCATGCACTCTCCTAAGGATGATGTGAATATGTTCTTCTGTGAACTCTTCCAGAAAATATACTGCATTGTGCAGTTTCATCTTCTCAAGGATACTAACTCAGGTTTGATTTCTTTTCATCCCCATAGAACAAACTTAGCTAGGAATGAATCACTAGGGATCCTAGGTCTTCCAATTTATAGTCTATATACCCTGAAATATCTCCCTCAACAATAACTCTGGCAGGTATTTGAGATAGGGAATCGTATTTCATTTTCTTTTGAAGAAATTTGGCTAAATCTTCAAGTGCACTAGAACTAGAGTGCGATGCAGAAGCCATGATCAATTGATAAGTAAGAATTTTGGAAAATACCTTCAGAAACTAGAATTTAGGTTTTCCAATGTCGTACACAAAACACCACTTCCGTTGCAAGTTCACCGATTAGAGTTCTTCACTGATTGCTTGAAGATGGTTGCAAGATTTTTGCACAAGATTTCGTCAACTGCTAGACAAATCGCTTTGGTTTCTCTTCTCTTGAAAAATTCTTCTTTCAAAAACAGATAAGTGAAAATGATGACGAAAACCCTTTTAAACAAACTCTCGCCAACCATAATAAATGCATCACCGCTAGGGCAAAAACCCTAATTTTGCCTTTTACCGCTTCAAATCTTTTGCCGATTGACAGGTAATATATACTGGTTAAGATCTTTACCGATATAAACTGGGGGGTTCAAAATATTTTACCGATATGTTCCCCCTAAGCTTTTCTGAAGCTCAATTTGTCGGTTCAGAGACTTCCACACTAGGTGCAGAAACAGGTTCATTCTGTGACTCATCTTCTGATTTCTTTTTCCAAGTTTTATTCATTTCCATTCGAACGGTTTCAACATCAACCTTCCCTTCTGGAGTGATCGGTATATCATCTGATAGGTTCTTTCTTAGTCTGCAAGTTCTGGCAGTGTGTCTCGGTTTGTTGCAATGATAGCATACCATTCCAGGTGTTCTCCATGGTCCGTTATTCATACCTCCATTCTTCCTTCTGCATGTTGCAGCAGTGTGACCGCTACCACGATAGATCAAACAAGTTGCTCTCCAACTAGTAGCTGCTTGATAACCACTTAACTGATGGTCATAGGTATTATACCGGTTGGGATTTTGGTTCACAAGAAATTTTGGAATAACTCCTTGAGTCCTTGGAGGATATCTCCCAATGTTTTGCAAAACAGACCTGCATTCAAATGCTCTATGCCCAAACTTGTTACATGCATACCAGTTTCCATTGAATCTATTGGATCTAGGCACATTGTTTTGAAAATAAGGAAAATTGTTGTAGGCCTTGCTTCTACACACATTGGCAATATGTTCTTGTTTGAAACAATTAAAGCAAACAGGTTTAAATTTTTGCTTACCGTTATCCTTGGATGTCGGTTGCTTCTTTGATGCTTCAGCTTTTGTTCCAGAGGTCTCACCTTCCTCATACCCAGATAAACCAAGTCCACTAGTATTCTTTATTGGCTTTGCCGATTCTAGCTTTTGCTCTAGCTTTGCAGTACTCTGATTGAATTTGGCAAGTATCTCCTTTGACTCAGTAAGCTCCTTGGAAATAGCAGCATTGGATTCCATCAAGGTTGCATTCTTAGAAATAGCCATGTTTCGTTCACCTTGCATTTCTTCTTTTTCCACTTTACTCTCCTGGAGATGAGTGGTAAGGGTACTGATTTCTTGCTTCAGCTTGGAGATCTCATGATCTTTGTCCTTAACCAAATCTTTAGCTTTCCTTCTGTTCTCAAGCTCTTGATACATTCTGATAGTCAATACTTCCAACTCCTTTCTCAGATTGGCTTTAGATTCATTCAGTTTTTCAACTTCTTCAACTAGGGCATCCATGTCTGCTTCATCAGAAGAGCTATTTTCAATAAGTTCCATCAGTTTTTCAGCATGCTCTCTTCTTTTGGCCAAAAGGCTTTATACTTGACTTTGAGTTCATCATAGGCTCTCTCAGTCTGAGTGAGACGATGAGTAAGTTCCCTCACACTGTATTCCCCCATATCTCCTTCCAAGTGGTTAAACTTATAGAAAGGTTGGCTCTGATACCAATTGATGAATACTAAGAGGAGGGGTGATTAGTATACCAAAAAATACTATAAACAAACTTTTAAACAGTTTAGCAAATAACCAGTACAACAGATTCACTAATAAACCAGTTAAGATAAATGCAAACCAAATAGAAAACAAAGCATTCACCCACAAAAGCACAATCACCATAACACAAGATATTTGAGGTGGAAATCCAAATGGGAAAAACCACGGTGAGCAGAAACTCACAAGTAACTATCTACAGAATAGTAACCAGACCGGTTAAGGTCATACAATGTTCTTCACCAGAACATATCCTGTTAGGAATCTAGATCTCTGTTAGGAGATAAGTCTTGTTAAAGGCTACCTTGTTAAAGGATTTCAGATCCACAGTTGTGAACCACCTTGTTATAGGAACTACAAAGGCTTTGCTAGGCCTACCCGGTTAAGAGTTTCAGACTTGTCGAAGATATTAGTAATCAACAAGTGAATGATCTAGATACTAGCACAGTATGCTTGGTTAGATCCTTGACAACTCATTGTTAATGCATTTCAACATTACTTCAGTCTTCAATATCTCCACACTCTATCTCTTCACATAGACCTAATCTTCTCTTCAATTATTGCACATAACCTTTTCTCTTCTATATCTCACACATCACACATCTCATACATACAAACCCTAGACATGATGTCCTTATAAAGGAAACCAATTTCAGGTCGGTCCAATAGGATTAGACTACAAGTTCCTAGGTTCAGTGCATCTAGACACATTTGTTAACATGACACAAAATCACTGCCAAAGTGTTGGTGGATGATAACTCATCACACATTACAGTAATACCGGTTGGTAACTCATCATAGAGTAATACTGGTTAATACAATATACCAATTATCGGTTGTCAAAAATTAAGACTAGTAGATCGTAGTGTTCCGATCAAAAGTTAACTACCGCTTGGTTCCTTCATACCGCTTGAGCTCCTCGAAATGCTTGGGATCCTCATATGGCTTGAGCTCTTCGAACCTCTTGGGATCCTCGTACCACTTGGGGTCTTCATATCTCTTGCGGTATTCATACAATCTGTGACCGGTAAACCATTTTTTGGAAAACATCGATAGTCTAAAGACTATACATTCAATAATACACAATATCAATTGGAACAATTACCGATTGAGCATAACTCATACATCAAGAAAGTGTGTGTCCATCAATGACAATCAAAACATCATCAAAATGCGAACATAGTTGTCTCTTTCTCCTAAGTCCTTTGGGAAACCTCACAATACAGTGCAAAAGCAAGACAAAGGAAAAGAAATTGTTAGATACACAAACTCATACTCTTTTATTAGATGGGGTGACTTACAAGAAGAATCCCTGAATGAAGATATTAACCACTGGATATATAGAGAAGAAGATCATATGACAATACCTAGAATACCCACAAGTCAGTATGGCAATGGATTCAAAATGCTTTAGAGACATGGATATGATGGTACCACAGGCCTAGGGTTACAGAAACAAGGAAGGCTAGAGCCTATTGTTCCTAATGATAATCCAGGGAATCAAGGATTGGGATATAAGCATTTACAACATATCACAGAAGCAAGACACCATACCCTTGATATATTAAATCAACCAAGCAAACCATCAGACTACATACCACAAAGTGATTTGTCCATACAAGTGCTTCCATCTTCATCTCAAACAAGTAATCATGTACCCACATCACCTAGTGCAGAATCAGATGGAGAAGACATGAGACAACTCCTGCAAGAACCTAGTACTGAGTTACAAAATAATGCAATTATTGACACAATATTCCAAGGTAATGTAGCAACAGATGCAGGTTTACCACCACCACCTGAATCTCATCCATGGTTACTGTCACTACTTCTACCACAAGAAACAACTCAGGCTCAACCAAACGAATCAGATGAAGAAAGATTGCAAAGGCTTATACCAGACTTAAGAAGGGTAACTAATGTACACAAAAGACCAATCAATCTACACCAGAATCAGAGGTAGGAACAAGAAGAAATAAGTGATGATATCTCACATGATGAAACATATAGTGAAAGTGAGACAAACTCTCATGACTATGAGTTCTTGTCACTCCATGATTCCAACCCACTAGAAAGTGTAATGTTAAGGTATCAAATAAAGCTTATAGATGATGAAAATACACAAAGTCATTCAAACAATCAAGTCTTCATGTTATCAGAGTCTACTAAAGAAGGAAGTAATGATTTACCCCTAGTACATTCACACTTGATTGATTGGGGGCAAGAAGGAAAACCAACACTGGATTGGTTTAAAAATGACGAAGCAATTTCAGAATTTCTCAGAGTCAAAGAGTGGATCTTAAATGATATTATACCTAAGGGCTGTGTAGTTTAGGTTTTACTTTCCACATTGCATATCATATCATTTAAAACATTGTATTACATATAGTTTCTTTTTTAAATGCATCGCATTCTCAAAAGTTTCAGCATTTTCATATAGCAACATCAATAAAACAACGCAATCGTCCACGTTTATCATTTGTTTGCATTTAAAGCAAACAAGGGTCATCTCCTTTCTTAGATATTCAGACATGAAGTCTTTGAGATCCTAAGGTCATTCATTTTCAACATTACCTTGTGACGATGCTTTACTTATGGTTGGGTAGTGATTTCACTATTTGAGACTTGTTAACCTAAAATCTATCATTTGCTATATCTCAAAAACAATAAATCTCTAATTTACTCGAGACACCTAGTTGATCATATGACTAGTGAAAAATCTAAAATTCTACTTCAACGCCGATGTAATTGTCATACCCAAGTGGGTGAACTCACAATACTGGTTCCCACTTTTTGACCAACTTTGACACTTAGATGAACATTTTGCAAAAAACCTTCACTTTCCGACACCTATAACTTTTAAATCATTAAGAATTTGAAGATGATATAAACTAGTGATTTGTAACATCCTTTTTGTAGATTCTAAATATATTTTTTTCAAATTTTTTTGAATAAAATTTTATTGATTTTTCCATCTCCCTCAAAAGTAGTTTTTTATAGGAAACAACATTTTTTAAGAGTGATGTGGATCCCGAAACGTATAAATTTTTTTTCTATAAATGATAAAAACTTATCTCTTTTAAATTTTGGTTTGTAACATCAATACCCAGGGCATGCAGCTGGTTTGATAGTGATATGTTGAATATTTTTTATTTTATTAAGTTTTGAAGTCCGACTAATTATAATTTAGATATAGGTGTACGTTTGAACACATAACTTGCTCTATATATATCAAAATTAAGTTTTATTTTTTTTGTTAGAAAGAAGACATCAATACCTAGGGCATAGATATTTTTCAGAATTTTTTTGAATTAGTTTGCTATTTTTCCCAATGCATTGAACAAAGAAGTTCATGTTCGGTGAAAAACCTACATTCATAAAAAATAAAATAAAAATATATTAAAAATTATACTATTTGGAAAGCTTATAATAAGGACTAAATCCTCAAAAAAACAAAATTTCTAAATGAATTCGTTTGACCCCTCAAAAGCTAATGTAAAATTGGTTTTTTATCAGCATTTGATAGATGCAAAGGAGACTCCATTGCAAGTATGATTTAGAAGTAGAGAGGTTCTATCCAAAAAATTTTGATCTAAGAGCCTTTGATCTAACTCTCTTCAATTAATTACTTCAAATGGGACCTCTTAAAGCTTAAATAATTATATTTTCCAAAAAATGTATGATTTCAACAAAAATCAGGATGTACCAAAAAGTGGGAACCAGCTTTGTGAGTTCACCCAAGTAGGTTTCATTACTTACAAGTCAAGGCAAGAAAATAAAAAGAAAAAGAGATATGCCAAATATCCATCTTAAGGCAAAAAAGCAATGATATATAACTGAAATATCATGCATACAAATGCGATAAAAAGCTTGACTATGGGAACATACAAGTAACTCCATCAAGGCTATGAACACCTACTGGCAATGGAGCAATATTTGAGAAATTACAATCTATAACCTCATCAGAGCTCTCAAGGCTTGTTGGCAGCGATGCTCTATTCGGGATGCTTTTGAAGTTAGAATAATCCATGTAGCTAGTCATATAGGATGCTAAGGATCTTTAGTGGACACAAGAGCAGGAATTAACTTATCTGCACACACATAGGCAAAAGAAGATCAAAGTTTCAAGAACTAGTGGGGAAGTTTTCCGCATCTCCATTTTTAAATCCTAGTCACTAAGTGTGTTAATTTGAATGATCCAATGGACCTTAGGGATTGATTGACCACTTATCTATGAAAGATTTTGCACCTCCATTTCAATTGGTGTATTACAAATGCAAAAACAAACACAGTCAACCTTGTTCAAATAGAAAATGCATCTTCATCCTGCATATTGCATTCACATAAGTCATGTCAAAAGTTCATTTGTCTCTACATACATTCTACAGATCATCATGTCATATAGGTCTGCACACTAGGGGCATAACTAGAAAAATCCTAAAAAACATATAATGTTCTTCAACAAAAAATCCTAAAAAACGTAAAATCCAAAAACATTGAAAAACTCAAAATACCAAAAACATCCATATAAAGTACTGAAGAAATCATCCAAAAACATTCAAATATGCAAAAAAATCCTACATAACAACCAAAAAGATCTGAAAAAAGTCCTGAAAAATCATCCAAAAACATTTAAATATCGATCCACATAATAAAAAACATCGAAAAAGATCTTGGAAAAGAACTAAAAATAAAAAATCAATCAATAAAAAAAACTTGCAATAAAATGTGTTGTGAGAAACAAATACCCTAGCAGATATCCAACAAACACTTCGCACGAAGTTAACAAAGGATACAACTATCCAGTCAAACATCTGTAATCAACTGATCAAACTATCTTATCAATCGTATCATATCCATATCAAAGTGATCATTATCTTGTCTTAAACAGAAGAGGATACACTCAAAATCAGATAGGTCAGTCTTAAATGGGGTCCGCAACTTTCTGAGATCAAACATTATCAACCATCACATCAAGCAACTGATAACGAAGGCACAAGGTCATTATAGTTGCTGAATTTTGTCTGGGCCAGTCTTTATCTTTTTATCGTTTGGTGACATATATTGTTCCTATGCTACTCAAAGATGTCTAAAAGTGACTAGAGGAGCTATGATGGGCTTTATCTTTTTCTTTGTTTGATGTTTGTGGTGTGAACCGATGAAATTCTAGGGAAATTTCTCTAGTGGGTGTCTGTGATAGGAGCTTCCAGCTATTGGATGCTGCACATACCTCGACCCCTAGCGTAATTCCCAGAATGGAGGGTTCACTCCTTGTCTGCTACGTATTTGTTTTTACAATGAGATATCTTTGAATCTTGGTTCCTTATACCCTAATGTGCTAAGCTTCATTGTTCAAAAATAAGGCTCAGTGATGAATATATATTGACGCAATAAAATATGTGACACGGATTCGTGATTCATTCAATTTCATTCTCATCCTTATCTCATTTTCTTATTGATAGTTTATTGATTTCTCATCTTCTGTCTAAATCGCATTCTTTCTAACATTCTTTCTATCATCAATCTTTTCTCTCTATCATCTAACTAACATTTCTTCAAGGTGTATCTGAGTTAAAATTGGTTCAGCCATTATCATACAAAAAAAATTCATATAGATTTAATTAAACATCCATTAGCATCATTAATACATACATATACTACCATGGCATTTCAAAATCATGGAGAATCAAATATATATGCATCATAAGACTCACATCATCATATAAGCATACATAAAAAACAAAACATAAATAGATCACTACCAAAACCTGCATATCATATATATATAACTTAAAAATGATAATGTGTGTGAATACAATAAATAGGCCCGAAGGCTCAGATAACATGATCAAAATAATGTCTCAACCAACACTGCCTTTGTCAGTAGGTGGATCCTGTCCACTAGATCCTGCCCCAAGATGTTGAGGTGGTCCTATAACACCACCACTGCTAGTCCATCGTGAAGTAGATCTACTTGATCTCCTCCCCATAAATGCACTGAAGCTAGGCTCTCTTTGACCCTCAGGGATGGCTCTCTCATATGCATGTCTATGATAAATAGCCTTCTGCGTAGCAGTGAAATACATGTCTTCCTGGTCATGCGCATCTGTACCTGCTCTAAAAATCTAATCAAAGGTATCCATGGTGATCTAACATCTTCGCACTGCCTCATCTCTCCCCCTCTGGAGACGATCTCTCTCAACATCAAGAGCACCATAATCTGCATGGTAGGTCTCCCGCTCGATATCTCATCTAGCAACCTCATCCTCCAAACTCTGGACCCATGCTCTAAGAGTTTGTAGCTCATCCTCCTCACCAACCCGTCCTCTCCCACCCTCTCCAGCAAGCACATCCTCTAGCTCTGACATATCCTCATCATCGTCTCCACTCTTGCTGATCGATGACCCAGAAGAATCATCGCTATCCTCACTGCTAATAGACTCAGTGTCTCCACCAATGTCTACATCCTCATCTCCATCTCCACCACCTCCTCCCTCATCTCCACCACCTCCTCTCTCAGCTCCACCCTCTCCTCCTCCTCTGGATCCCTCCCCTGCGACTATCCTCAACCATTGTCTAGGATGCTGAATCTGCCGTGCTGTAATAGGAACAACAAGATCAGTAAGTGGCACTGGCCTGTGCCAAGCAAACCAAGCGTCGTACTCCGTCATCGTCTCGAGGTCCACTGCACCTCTACCCTGACCCCAGGGTAATGGCTATAGAGCATCGAACTTAGCCGAAGCAACATGTGGCTGTATGCACACACCCCAATTAGAAACCTCACGAGATACTCGAGAAAAGTACGCAGTAACCATAGGTGTCACCTGTACCTCACCAAACTGTCTGAAAACCCATCCTGGAAGATACATCTCAATGATCTGCTAAGTCTCAAAGGTCCTACCAATAAGATATCTCTACTATCGACAGAAAGGCAAATGCACTGCATCATCAGGCCAACCAAGGCAATCCAAGTATGGTCTCCAAATAAAATGTTGCAGAATGTCCAACTGATGTCTCGAGTACAAGGTGTTCCCCGAACCCCTGTGTCTGATACTTGTTGTATACCTGAAAGCATAAGGCTCACTAGGCTGCAAATCTACATGAATGACAGGCCTATAAATAGAAATGTGTTCCCATGCCCATGTCTAGAGCAAAGTAACACCACAACTGATAGAACGGTATCCAAGGTACACAATACCATGCATCTGATAGTATAACATGGCAAGTAGACAAGGACCCCAAGCATATAATCGTTGATGCAAAATCATAATGGAGCACTCTGCCCCATCCAACTGGAAACCCATGACCTCATCTGTTAGGTAACAACAAACCACTGACAACACCGCATAACACAATAGTTAGGGCATCATAGTCTAATCGGGCCCAAGGGATGTCATAACGACCACTCATATGTAAGTTCTGAATCTCACACTCGAAAAGAGCGCATAACCCAACAATTCCATCATCATGTTCGTATACAACTCTCTCACCATGAATCAAATTATGCAGTATAGGCCATACATCCTCTAAGGTAATGGATGCCTCACCAGTCGGAAGATGAAAAGAACAAGTCTCAGAGTGCCACTGCTCTATCAAAGCTGTAATCATGGCCCTATTGGTCATAACCTCTAGAAAATGTAAAACATTATATAGACCAAGTTGTCGGATATGCTTGATCTCCTCATTAAGTAAATCAACACAAAGATCAAGTCCACTAGGTCTACTCCGTCGAAGGTATAACACTCCAATGTTCTCTTGTAGTGAAGAAATATTAAAAATATCAAATATCAAATCCCAAAAAACAAAAGCAAAATTCAAAATGCATGACAAATAATACACATACAACGAATGCATGATAGTTATGACAAATGCAATACAATTATGACTCTTGTGTGAGGTTTAAAGCTAATGCATAATGAAATGAGCGCATGCGTTACAATACACACTATTGCGTAAAGAAATGAGTGAATGCAGCACGTTTAAAGCTAATGTGTAACACTTATGACACATGCATAACAGTAAAAGCATTTGTGGTATAGTTAAGATGAATGTGTAAAAATCGACAAGCGATTGCGTAATACAATGCAAAAAATTGATCACTGGAATTGTTTTTGGAAAATAGCATAAAACAGGCAAAAAATCAGGAAAAATTTGGAAAAATACCATGCCACCAGTCTCGAGAGGTCTCTGATATGAATGTACTCGGTCAAACAAATGCACTCGAGCTCTATAACCAGCCATGATGATCAAATACTCAGATAATATCACACAAATTGCAGAGAAAACCAAGGAATTACCAAAGTGCAAATGAGGAAATGAAAACCTAAACATCTCTATTTATAGTTCAAAATTAGGGTTTTTTTTGACACCTTGACACCCGTGGACTCCGCCAGCATAAAAGACCTTGTAGCTTACTCAGATGATCTCGAAATCACACGAAATTTCACACACTTGCTTGTTACAATAATATAAAAAACATGGTCTCAATTTTTGAAATTTCCAACCATCTTTTCCGAGGGGGCATATTTACACTATAGAGCAGTACCAAGGCACATTGGGGCAGAAATTTTTTCGTTTTCTTTGAAGACATTGTCTCAAAGAGGGGCAAATGTAGACACCTAAAAATGTCTCATTGATCATGTACTAATTATTCCTCTAATTGATTAAATAATTCTTTAATTATTTAAGTTAATTAATCATATTCTTCTAATTTCATATTAACTCATAATCTGACTAATTTTTCTATTTCTATCATCATTTAATCATTTTAACCATTTTCTAAATATTAATTAAATATTTATTATTTAATTAATTCTGATTAATTCCCCAATTTAAATAATCTTTATTATTTAAATAAATTACTAATTATTCAATTTCTATCTCTAATCATCTAATCATTCAACCCTTTTCTAAATATTAATTAAATATTTATTATTTAACTAATTATGATTTAATTCCTTTAATTCAAATAATCTTTATTATTTAAATTAAATTCCATTTCTAAATAATTAAATAGTTTCTTTAAATTATTTAATTAACTAATTAATTCTTCCAATTCCAAATCCCCAAATTCTAATTTCATTTAATTTTATTAATTCTTCTAATTTCATTTAATTTCATATTTCTTCTAATTTCTTCCAAATTTTCAATTGCATGTGCATGATTTCAAAAACCAAATTGAAAATCAAAGTCAAGTTCTAAATATATTCAAATACTAAATTGAATTAAAATAAATTCAATTATTTGAATTAAATCTCATGCAAAGATTAAATTGAAAATCTAAGTTAAAGTGCAAGCACATGCTAAATTAATTAATTCAATCAATCAATTAATTAAATCATTTATCTCTCCAATCTCTATTTCCATCTTCTAGTTAGCTTTTTCTAAATTAAGCTTTCTTTGTCATCTTCTTTATTTCCTCCAATCATTCTTTTTTCTTCCTTTAGTTAGCTTTTTCTCAATTAGTTGACTCAATTAATCTATTCAATCTATTGAGTTTCACTCCTACAATCAGCAGTTCAACTATCAATTTTCATGTGATCTCACCCGAGTTCCAGCTCCTGATCAATCTGTTCCACCTTTCAGTCAATCTTCTCCAAAAATCTATAAATCACGCATTCAATCCTCACAATTCCTTTGAATCACAAAATTCAAATCTTTGTGTCACTTGTAGGTTACCAGCACAATATCTGAGAGCCATCATACCACAGAGAAGAGAAGAGCAATGTAAGCTATATGCAATCTTGGAATAGGGAGTTTGATTTGAATGATTTTAATTCCTATTTGTTTGATATTGTGTTATTTCATTATCTTGTTTGTTAGGATTCTTTGATTATATAGGGATCCGTGATTTCCCTTTATTTCTAATTGATATTTTGAATAAGATGAATTTTACAGATGACAAAAATTATATGTATATATTTGAAGTATAATCTTATATTAAAAGTTGTATATTTTGTTGGTATTGTGTTGTCATTGATGTCAACCGGTATAGCATATTACCAATATAGAAGGACAACTGATATGGTAAAATAGTTGATGTGAAGTCAATGATATCAACTAGTCTAGCAAGTTACCGGTATAGTCTATCACCGGTAAGGAGAGGATGTCAATTGGTAAGTGATGTGTTGACAATGTATGGTTACTAATCGATGAGCATGTATAAACATGGAAAAGATAAATCAACAAAGTGTGTGGTTGCCAACTGACAAGCTGATGACTAGTGTACAAGCAGGGTGAGCAAGATGCTTAGAGGTTGATTATGATGAAGAGGTGGAATGTTATCAATAATCACATCAACACCGAAGGTGAAGTATGTACAAGTCACTGGTATACTATGTGGATGTCAATCATCAGGACTGCCACCAGATAAAGATGCAGTCATCATTTGAAGAGATGACTGACAATGAATGTGCCCCAATTGGATCACATGTGCCTATTTGAAGATATGCTACTCAAATAGGGAAGCCACACAAGTGTATTGCGGGTTGCAGATGGCAAGGATCCACTCCCACTGGTAAGTGGATCTTATCTACTTTTATGCATAGAATGCATCATAGTTCTCTGAGATAAGACTGAAGAGTTAAAGGCAAGTGATTTAAGGCTCACAACAGATCTACTGGTGATTAACTAAATATCCTCAGGTGCACAAGATTAGAGATATGCACCAGATCTGTCAAGTAGACATGATGTATTGCCAGTATAGAGATTGAAGGATATATTTGTCATCTTGAAAAACTGGTTGAGATGGCGTTCAGTCTGATGAAGAAGAAAGCAAGGTTGAGAAGCTGCAGATAGTGAGTGCAACCGGTATGTAGATGCCTCAGATGGAAACAATTGAAGGTTGATGACATGGTGCCATCAAGGTGCCTACCGGTAAGTATGTGAACCAAAAAAGAGAAGAGGCTAAGTGATGTGCTCCTACCTGATGAAGATGAGCATGAGGTGGATTGATATATTTGGTAACCAACAAAGGTGTTCCACTGACAGAGCTACCAAGTGCAGGCTTAAAGGTTGCCCGGTTAGGGTATAACTGACAGGGTTAGAGAACCGGTAGATGAAGCATCCAGTTATGTGGTTGGTCAGTGATCTTATCCAAACTGACACGAAGGTCTTGTTGAGGTGGATACTGATAGCAATGCCATGTGGAGTTGAAGAGGCAAGCATGCATGCACATGTTGATGTGGTGAGTTGGTGAAGTGTCTGTCAGTGAGGTAGATGGTGGCAGGTCAAAATTTATGTCGACTACGTGATTCATAGGATGTGTAGTAGAGGTTTATGGCTCGAGGTCAAACTGACAACAGAGATCTAGGACAGATTGATTGAGAAAATTGAAGTAGCTAAAGGAAACAACAAAACCATTCTTAGTGATCGACCAAGAGATCATTTGACAAATTAAAAGTAGATTGCTAAATATGGAAGGCGTGTTCTAGAAGGCACGACAATGGCGATGTTGATTGGTGTGTTGCAAATCATCAATCAAGGCGATCAGATCTAATGAGATCTAATTGGATTTAGTTTACCTCAAGGTCGATGAAGAAACCCTAGCCTTCTGAAGTTTGAATTGATTTTTGGTAGGAAGACTTGTTTATAAATATGCAAGTCTAAATCGATGAATGGTACTGCTGAATGAGAGAGTGGTGTTGTTGCCAAAAAAGTGAAATCAATCAAGTGCTCAACGAGACGAAGAATAAGAGAATAGGTATGAGAGAGAACAAGGTTGAAGAGTTCAACCGATAATAGTGAGGCAATCGGTAGTCTACAGAGAGTGGGTTGCAGCAGGAGATAAGGTTGTTGTAGTAAGAAGGCGAGCAGAGAACCGACAGTGAATTGGATAGACGATCCGATGAAGAGATTTGTAGAAGAGTTATAAAGTTCATTTGTAACAAGGCTATTACTTTTGTAATTGATTATGTTCATTGAAGATCACTGAGTTGGAGCTCGGTGCAGGGGTTGGTGCCCTAAATTAGGGGTTGGTGCTCTAAACATTGTAATCAAACTATCATTGTGAGGCTGGATTGGAGCAGTAGACTCCAACAACTTTTCTCACCGAGGTTTTTCCCATCTTGGGTTTTCCTTGTATATACCGGTGTCATATGATGTGCCTTTGTTTCATTGTCTTGGTTTATCTTATCAGCAGACCTACTAAGTATTAGGATGTTAACCGATACACTTACTTTGAAGATTAAGGATGGAGAAATTGGAAACCACTGATTCACCCCCCTCTCCGTGGTACCTCGTGTCCAACAATTGGTATCAAAGCCTAGGTTCCTGGTTGATAAGCTTTCTCTAGCTTGGGTAGATTTTGGCTTAAGGACACAATGGTCTGTTTAGTGTCAATCTTTGCTCTGGTATTTGATGGTTCAAACTATTCCATTTGGAGTTGTAGAATGGAAGTCTACCTGTCCTCATTAGGGTATGATGTCTAGATGTCTGTTGTAAATGGCTAGCGCTAGTAAAGTTTGTCCTCCTAGCGATTTAGATGCAGAAAGAAGAAACTAGTGTAATGATGCAACAATAAAAGCTATACTTTGTGGGTTATCAAATGATGTCTCCTCACAGGTGGAAAAATGCAGATCGACAAAAAGCTTATGGGATAGATTGAAGAAGCTCTATGGAAATGAGCCTACTACTGTAGAACCGACTTGTGAAGATAGAATGAGAAATGCATCTCATGTATCTGCAGATGATGAAGGCAGATTTGTTAGCAGCCGCAACAATGATGAAGAAGAAACTCACCTCTTCATGGCATACGAATCAGAAGATGAGAAACACACATCTAAAAATGATCATGCCGATCATTCCCACCAGCGAGATGTGTTTGATAGTGTTAGTGAAGGTGAAGAAGAAGAAGAAGCAGAAGTTGATTTTGAAGGAGAACTTGTAGGTGCACTCGAAGAACTTAGTAGAGTGAGGAATAGATACGAGTTATTCAAGAATGTTGCGATTGTGGAGCAGAACTGGTTGATTAGATGCCTTGAAGAGTCTGAGAAATGTTAACAAGAAGACACCAAGGTATGCCAGTGTAATGATCTAGGATTTGAGCTAGAAGTCAAGGATAAAGAATATCAACAACTGGTAGGAAAAATGGAGATTCTCCAAAACGACCTTGAGAAATGTCAGGATGAGCTCAAGGTAAGAATCAAGTTTGATGGCAGCAGTGATGCCTTGGACAAAATATTGAAAAAGCAAAAGCATGCCAAGGGCACCGGAGGATTAGGAAGTGGTGCTGGTGAATGCTCCACCAACAAGAATGTCCCCCATAATGACATTTTGTTTGTATCCTCAAATGGAAATAACAAGGGACAAACCTTCATAGTTAGAGATGCTCCCTGAAAGAAGGTAGATCTAACCACAACCGGTGAAGACATGGAGACAAGGATGAAGACCGGTGATGCAAGAAGGAGGAACAATGCAGATCCCAAAGGAAAAGGGAAGATGGGAGAAAACAACTTCATCGAAAGCAAGAACATGAGAAGACAACAAAGAGGAGCTCTCACCAGGAGAGGACAAGGAAATGTTGCTACCCACAAGACAAAGAAAGTGTGGGAAAAGAAGAGATCAGATGAAAGAGCTGTAGAGAATGGACAACCCAAGATCCACTCTCGAAGATTCACAAATGGAGATGCCAAACTGGTAAGATCACCTCATGTTTGACAAAATAAATTTGTAAGTAATAAGTCCTCCTTCTTCGGTTATTGCTTTTCATGTAATGGTTATGGCCATAGGGAAGAAGAATGTAGAAAGGGATCTATAAGGAACAATCTAGGATCTCATAGATATCATGCATATGAGCAAAATGTATCAAGGAGTAAATATGGACACAAAAGTTATAAATGCAAGAAGAAGAACTAACAGTTCTATGGTAACTAGAGGAACAATCATGCTTAGTATAGAGGTAGTTATATAAGAAATGAGCAACAAAGATCTGAATGGAACAAGATGAGAAGTGTTCATGTACATGCAAGGAATCCATGGAGACCAACAACTGGCTACAATGGCATAATCAAAAGAAGAAGTGTAAACTGGCTTAATAGGAGATCCCCCATTTACTCCTAAGACATGGAGGTTGTATGCTATTACAACGATGTTTGTAGTACAAGGAGAAATGAGCAGAAGAAAGGTACCCTGCTCCAAAGGCTACAAGTGAGAAAGAGAAAGAAACCAAGAAGGTTTGAAGGAAGAAAGAAGAAAGTAAGACCCTGGACTGGCACTGTGCATTCAATGCATAGGTGATATCTCTTAAGGCTTAAAGGAGATGCAGGATCTTAGGGGGAGTCTCTTATTGATCACATCATTCACCCCCTTAGTGGAAGAGGACACATGAAAGAACATGATGTTGTCAATAAGAAAGAAGAAAATGAGATGGCAAGTGTGTGTAGTGGCTACCTTGGCTACACACCTACAGATGAAAGATAGATCATTTCTACATATGTCAATGGATGGGATATTTGCAATTGGAATTAGATGCAAATCGACATAGGAAGTCAAGAGTTATAGGAAGGTGCTTCGGTAGTGATGATGGACCGGTACAAGAAACCGGTATGTGCATCATGTTACTGATGTGAATGCAAACAAGTACTTGCAGGTTATGTAAGACAATGAGATTCAGGATCACCGCATTAGCCCCGATAGCATGGAATGAGAAGTTTATGTCTCAGGTGGTGTTGATGAAGACTTGAATGACATATGTTGGCCAGGATCATGTCATAGGTTGTGGTAGATATAATGGCGCTGATAGATCATTAGATTGATCACATATGCACAACTCAACCAGTATAGGGTAAAGTTTGGAGCGCCGGTTTTAAACTTGATAGGAAATGAGGTCCTGAGATGTATGACTTAGGAGGAGTTCAAGTGCTCATGATGCATAACTGACATGCTTGAACTTATGGGTGTACTGGATGTATCAACTGTAGAAGATGGAAATTGTAGGAATACCCAAGAGAATTTCATGCTTACGGGGGATCCACTTTCCCAATTGGTAGCACTCATAGTACAATCACATATGATTCTAAAGAACAATCAGTATCAGATGTGAGTGTTGTAGTTTGACCGACGACTGGTGTATGATTCTGTAGTATGTCGGATACTACATGTGTTGACATCAATGCCAAAAGGGGAGATTGTTGGCATTGTGTTGTCATTGATGTCAACCGATATAGCATGTTACCGGTATAGAAGGACAACCGGTATGGGAAAATAGTTGATGTGCAGTCATTGATGTCAACTAGTCTATCAAGTTACTAGTATAGTCTATCACTGATAAGGAGAGGATGTCAAATGGTAAGTGATGTGTTGACAGTGTATGGTTGCTAACCAATGAGTATGTATAAACATGGAAAAGATAAATCAACAAAGGGTGTGGTTGCCAACCGACAAGCTGATGACCAGTGTACAAGTAGGGTGAGCAAAATGCTTGGATGTTGATTATGATAAAGAGGCAAAATGTTATCAAGAATCACATCAACGCCGGAGGTGAAGTAGTACAGGTCACTGATATACTGTGTGGATGTCAATCAACAAGAATCCCACCAGATAAAGATGAAGTCGCCATTTGAAGAGATGATTGACAGTGAATGTGCCCCAACCAAATCACATGTGCCTATTTGAAGATATGCTACTCAAAAAGGGAAGCCACATAGGTGTATTACAAGTTGTAGATGAAAAGGCTCCATTCCCACCGGTAAGTGGATCTTATCTACTTTTATGCACAGAGTGCATCATAGTTCTCCGAGATAAGACTGAAGATTTAAAGGCAGGTGATTAAAGGCTCACACCAGATCTACTGGTGATTCACTAAATTGCCTTAGGTGCACAAGATCAAAGATATGCACTGAATCTGTCAAGTAGACATGATGTGTTGACGGTACAGAGATTGAAGGATATATTTATCACCTTGACAAACCCGTTGAGATGGAGTTCGGTCTGATGAAGAAGAAAGAAAGGTTAAGAAGCTGCAGATAGTGAGTACAACCGGTATGCAGATGCCTCAGATGGAAACAGTTGAAGGTTGATGACATGGTGTCATCAAGGTGCCTACTGGTAAGTATGTGAACCAGAAAAGAGAAGAGGCTAAGTGATGTGCTCCTACCTGATGAAGATGAGCATGTGGTGGATTGATATGTTTGGTAATCGACAAAGGTGTTCCACCGACAAAGCTGCCAAGTGCAGGCTTAAAGGTTAATTGATTAGGGTATAACTGGTAGATGAAGCACTTAGTTATGTGGTTGGTCGATGATCCTGTCCGGATCAACATAGAGGTCTTGCTGAGGTGTATATCGATAAAAATTCCACGTGGAGTTGAAAAGGAAAGAATGACTGCACAAGTCGGTGTGGTGAGTTGGTGAAGTGTCTGTTAGTGAGGTAGATGGTGGCAGGTCGATATTTATGTTGGCTGCATGATTCATGGGATGTGTAGCAGAGGTTTGTGGCTCGAGGTCAATCTGACAACAAAGATCCAAGATAGACTGATTGAGTAGATCGAAGTAGGTGAAGGAAACCACAAAACCATTCTTGGTGATCGACCAAGAGATCAACCAACAGATTAAAAGTAGACTACTAAATATGGAAGGCGTGTTCTGGAAGGCACGACAATGGTGGTGTTGATTAGTGTGTTGCAGATCATGAATCAAGGTGATCAGATCTTATGAGATTTGATTGGATTTAGTTTGCCTCGAGGTCAATGAAGAAACCCTAACTGCCTGAAGTTTGAATTGGTTTTTGGCGAGAAGACTTGTTTATAAATATGCAAGTCTAAATCGATGAATGGTGCAGCTGAATGAAAGAGTGGTGGTGCTGCTGAAGAAGTGAAATCAGTCAAGTGCTTAATGAGAAGAAGAAGAAGAAGAGACTGAGTGTGAGAGAGAACAGGGTTGAAGAGTTCAACCGACAACAGTGAGGCAACCAGTAGTCTACCATTGAGTCTGAAAGAGGAGAATACCGGTGGTGATAGAACTGATAGAGAAGAGTCATAGAAGATTGCAAAGAAGGAAAGTTGAGAACCGACAGGAATCAGATGGTAGACATCTGACTAAGTCATCAAGACCAGTGGTGGAAAGAAGCAGTGTGACAGTGAGAACAGAGAACTGACAGAGAGAATAACCACTAGAGAAGGAGAAGAGGGAGAACCAGAAAGGGTGTAGCAGAAAGCAAGGTGCAACAGAGAGTGGGTTGCAACAGAAGATAAGGCTGTTGCAGTAAGAAGGTGAGTAGAGAACCGATCGTGAATTGGATAGAGGATCCGGTGAAGAGATTTGCAGAAGAGTTACAAAGTTCATTTGTAACAAGGCTATTACTTTTATAATTGATTATGTTCATTAAAGATCACTGAGTTGGAGCTCGGTGCTCCTTGGGTTGGTACCCTAAACATTATAATCAAACTATCATTGTGAGGCTGGATTGGAGCAGTAGACTCCAACAACTTTTCTTACCGAGGTTTTTCCCATCTTGGGTTTTCCTTGTATATACTAGTATCATGTGATGTTCCCTTGTGTATGCTTGCATTTCATTGTCTTGGTTTATCTTACCAGGAGGCCTACTAAGTATTAGGATGTTAACTGATATACTTAGTTATAAGATTAAGGGTGAAGAAATTGGAAACCACTGATTCACCCCCCTCTCAGTGGTATCCCGTGTCCAACATATTTAAATAAAGTATATTTATTTATTATTGTATATATTTGTTAAGTTTGAACTAAGGCATTTGTTTCAAAATTTGAAATTACTTAAACAATTTTTGTTGGTAATCTTAGTGAAAAAATCAATCTTTACACATGGTGGCCCTTATTGATAAGCATTGACATGTGAGAGGTGCTTGCAATATCGAAGACATAGGAAGATAAGCAAAACACACAATTGCTATGACATTTGATAGGGAGAATTTTGAGCATCCTTTTCAAAGGGAAAGAGATAATGCATGAAAAGCTCAAAAAAATAGAGTTAATGACATTGATGTTAGTTGAACAAAAAGAAAAAGAAAATTAACCTAAAATTTAAATTATATTTATATATTTGAAGTATAGTATTATATTAAAAGTTATATATTTAAATAAAATATATTTATTTATTATTGTATATATTTCTTAAGTTTGCATTAATCTATTTGTTTGAAAATTTAAAATTACTCAAATAATTTTTGTTGGTAATCTTAGGGAAAGAATCAATCTCTACACATTTTCATAGGAAGTATATAGTACAAGCTTGACCTCAACCCTATGATATAATAGACTTACTAAGAACCTTTCAACTTAACCAATAGACCAAATACCCATTGACAACAATATTAATTTATCCTTCATCAAACCCAAAAAAACTTAAATTACATATAAAACAAAATCCTCTCCAACGAAAAATGAGTAGCACCCAAAGTCGCCCCCTTTACAAATTACATGAACACCAAGTACCCCTAAATTGAAGGAAAAATAACCAAAAAGAATATAAACTGCAAGAACCATTAATTAACATCCCATAACACACATGAATTGGTGATTGAAATGGTCCAAGTTTTGCCACTTGTCTGGACAAATTGGTGGTCTCCTTTGCTGATTGGGACAATTTTATACTTGTAAAATTGTTCAGCAATGGGCTTCTTTTCCTTAATATTCAAGAGAATGTTATAGATGGGATGCTCGATTTAATTGGTGCTGCTTTGGGGCTGGCATTTTATGGTGTTGCAGTTTGACAACTTGTTTCAAGTTTGTAGCAATATTGATACTTTCATAGTTTCTATTTTGTTGCAGCTTTAAACTTTTCAGGCTCAAGTTTTGAGAGTTCTTACAATCTACAATTTCGTCCTTGTTTCTTCTCCACAAGATAACATCGAAGCTGCAACAATTTGATAGAATGTTGATGACATAGATATAAAAACAACTCAAAACACTGGGCGAATCATGAAGGCTTTTTGTTCTATCTTCCAGATCATAGAAATTTTCAAATGCTGGTTGGAATGTTCAATGGAGTTTGATGTGATACATAGAAATCAACATGTTTGAAATATTTTCAGTATTTTGTAATGAATACATATAGCAGATGTTAAACCAAAATCTGTAACCTCTTGCCAACATCTTCTATGCTGATGCAAAATGTCATGTGCACTGATTGACAAAAGGCCTCAAAGAATTGTGGTCTTATTAGTACTTGTCGTTAGGTTAGTACTATTGCAATCGGCTGCTCTCCATTTTGGTTAACTCGCTATTATTCAATTGTTTCTCCACCAATTAGACCTACAGATTTTTGGTTTTCATATATTTTAAAAAAAATTTATAAGGTTAAGATGCATAATTTTTAAGTTTGTAAATGATAGAAATTATTCTTCTCCAATCTAATTGGCTTGAAAAATTTGCATCTTATTATCGGATTTCACGGATCCACTATCTAAATGAATTTTTTTAGGCAACTTTTTAGGTACGTTAACATAAAATTTGGTATGTTTGAATTTTCTTATGAAATTTATTTTAGGCATCTACCAAACAAATATTCAACAATTAATTTTGACTCTGTATTTAAATCTTTTAAAGTTTTATATAAATAAATAAACATATATATAATATAAATAAGCATAAACTAATAATATAGTTTTAGTTTTGTACAAACCGAGTTGGCCTAATGGTGGAGAACTTGTACTCTTGAAATAGAAGTCACAAGTTCAATTTCCACCAAGGGGGTAGGGTCTGTACACCTTATCGACTTGTCATTAACTCCTTAATATTGAATTGCTTTTTCACTAATTATATCTCTAATTATATCTGAATTTAATAATTTACATCTTATTACCTAATTTTTTAGGAGATTATTATGTATTAAATTTAAGATTTAATTAATTTTATAATTAACATTTAATTAGTAATATATTTAGGATTCAAATAAGAATACAACTTAATTAAGATTCAATTAAAATTAAGTTACAAAATTATTAATCTCTTCTATTGCTAACTACTAGCCACTGTGTGGCTTGAGATTCACTCAAAATCTCTCACCGTGCATATATGTAACCTTGTAACCTTTTATTATAATTAATAAAATTCAGGGTCTTGCCTTTTATTTAAAAATAAAAATAAAATATCCCACGACGCACGAATAACTACAAAACAGCAAAGTGGACAGGTAGTGGAATCCACAATTAAAGCAGCCGTTACATGAAAACTTCTCTAAAGAAAATTAGGGCTTTTTATTCTCATATGTGCAACTCAACTAAACCTCTGATTGCATCCAAAATATAATTCCTGAAACCAGAAATTAGCAATGGATTACTCATTTTTTCAATTTGGCGATCAGAACAACAGTGATTTGAAACTACAGATAATCTGCTCAGATGGACATCCATACGGTGTAATCCTCTTTGTCTGCATTCCCAAGTTTTGAAGGAATCAAGTTATTTTGAAGCCAGTCTTTCTGAACGCTGCTCTACAGACAGTTCTTCTTCTGAAATCACTTTAAACATTCCTCCAGATGGCTCTATTGGAAATTACATCGACTGTATTCGTCTCATGTATTCATTTCACTGCCAAAGGCAGCTTTCTTTCACCAATGTAGATGACGCCCTACGCATTTTACCCATAGCTTGTGAATTACTGTTTAAAGAGGGAATTCAAGCGTGCATGGAATATTTGGAAGCAGTTTGTTGGACTCCTGAACAAAAGCTCAGAATCCAAGCTCTTCTATCATCTTTGCAGGTAAATATTTCCACTGATTTAGCGGAAAGACTTAAAATATCTAAATCCGTTTTTGATGAAAAACTAGAGCTCTTAAAAAAGATAGTACCCCAAATGCTTTCTGAAATTCTTAACAAGCCCTTTGTTCCGAACGGCGTGCCTCTGCGACATATGCAAGAAACAGTGGAGAAACAGATAGTTGCATACTTTGAGGAAGATATCCATCCGGCCATTCAAAACATATGCAGTGATGCTCTTTTGAACGAATTTAGGAGGAGAATTGAGGGTATTAAACGTGGTTCCTCTATCAAAAGGGATTCTGCTTGTGAATCTCTTCTGTGGTTGTTGGACTTGATTAAGCTCTGTAAAAGGGATGTATTTGAAGCTGCATTCACAATTTTTGTTGAAGATAAAGGCATTGTCCACACATTAGCAAAACCCTCCAATTTTTGGCTACTTTATATTAGTAAGACATATCGGTATAGCTCTTTTGAAAAACTAAATCATGATCAGAGCTTTTCTGATTCAGACAGGTCATGTTCGAGCCGTGTGCTAGAAATTTTAGTCCATAGGTTTCTGGACGCTCTGGCAAATGGAGATTTAATTATTCCCAAACTGAAACGTGTTTCTTTTCTGATAAACTGGGTGCCAGTTATAGCACATCTTATTTGTAGGTATGCCTGTGAACACAATGCGCGTGAACTTATTGATTGTAGTCCCGTTCGGGGTTTGAAATTCTCCGAGAGATTTGAAGGAGGAGTGACTAAAATATTAGCAAGCCTTCCTCTCCGTGATCAAAGCAAGATTCTAGACTCTTTTTCTGATACAGCTACGAAATTTCAAACTTGGGAGGGGGGAATCTTCCGTTGGTGGATTAATGCGATATGGATGGCAGTCATGGCTGCTAATGGCAACCACCTTCAGATAGAGTAGCGAGTTTTACTGGCATTTCAGTTTCCAATATGCATAAGATCAAGTTGGTATTTGATTAATAGAGAGATTGTCATAGAAAGAGTTGCTGATTAAGGTCTTATGAGTTGTGAATTGGGAGAAAACTGAAGAAATTTCCCATTCCCCTGCCATTTTCTAATTCACTGGGGGTTTTGATGTATATGCTGAATATTGTAAGATGAGTTTTTCCTGTTTTCAGTAGTTTTGTCTCACCGTATGTTTTCCCATTACAAACAAATGTGAATAACTATGATGTTATCTTAGGCAATTGTCTAGCAGCTCAAGCTTATCATGCAGATATTGATCACTGCGGTTGTAAAGATAAAAGAAAAATTTGACTTAGGTGATCCGTGTATTAAAGATGAGATATACTCATACTTAACTCTCATGACGCGCAAAAGGCACTTCATGCAAGTACAACATGCCTGTCCTACCCTTGGATGTATGTTCCCCGGTCTTTGCTCTCTTATCTACTTTTTAATAATTTTGCTGTTATTGTCTCTGCTGATTGAAGATGCAAAAACCAATCCAGTTGACACCACTGTCCTTGATGCACTTCAAAGAGCTAAAAAATGCACAAATAGATGATAGGCAACATGAATATATTCTCAATCATCTTATTTCAAAGCTTACGGTTTCCATTTTAATTCCCAGTCCTCTGTTTTTTCCATTTGCTATACATATATACTTAAGTTTCAAACCTAGACTAGATATTGCTGAAATGCCAATTACAAATTTATCATCAGTACTGTTATGAGGCCAGAAATCAAACGGCAAAGATGGTTGAAATCAACAGACACTTATACTTATTAAACCACATTCAGCTGATTTAGGTGATTTTAATCAACACATATTAAACTCTTTCAAGAGTATAATGTCTGATGCTATTCATGGACGTAGCCTTAAGTCGATATGCTTTAACATGTTGCATTCATAGCATCAGAAATGAAGCAACAATTTAAAAACTATTGAATGATGGAGTATTTAAAGCTGCAAATTTGAACTTCGGCTAACTTTTATATACCAGATGTAAATCTAAAACCAATTTTACAGCAGCCATTTTTTGAACTTTAGCTAACTTTTGGATACCAGATGCAAATCTGAAACTAATTTTATGGCACCCATTTGAATACCATACTAAAACTATAAAACATTGGCCAGAACCATAAGCCCAATTGTTTACCAAAGACATAAAACTTTGAATTTCATACCTGTCTATTTCAATCTGGGATCACTATGTTTGCATCACAATATGGACACCAAAATGCAACGCATTCTAGTATAGAACTCTCTTGACAAGAACTTTTTTTTAGCTTGAGCACAATATCAGCCACATCGTTTGATGAGGCCTTCTGATTTACTACTATTTAACAGTAGTTTATGCTGGTTTGGGGCTTGGAGATACTCCTTGTGTGTTGTTCTTAGCCATATCTTTCAATCCAAAGGCTGTATTTTTCAGTAAAGTGAACAACCAGAAGCTAAAAACAACTCTTTCTTCTTAATTATTGCAAACTGCATAGTTGTTCTGATCCCAAATAACTAAGTCAGGATTATGGACTTATTCTCCTTTAACACAAACTCACAAATGTATTATGAAGCATACACAAGAAAACCCTAACATTTTGAAGCTTAAATGAAATCCCTAACAACTTGAGGATAGGTACTAAATTCTTTAAATGGTTTTACCCTTAATGTTACCTCAGAAAAACACAAAAAAGGGTCTTACAAAGCCAGTAATTTTGAAATATCTAGGTTGTGGCATACAGAAGGCTAAAGTAGATTTCACTCCCTGTAGCAGGATAAATATAAGCCCTAAGCCCTGACCTTGAACCACAATAATTCCCGAGATCAAAATAATACTTAAGAATGATTTGATGTTTGCATTTCAACAAACAGATGGGGAAAAATTCACATAACCATATTATTTAGAGATCTAAGTTTGAGATAGAAAAGTAAAACAATCCATAAGTGCTAGGTTAGCATAGAAGTTGGTGGAAAATATCTTTCTTAATTGAGCAAATAGCAAAGAATGGATTGGTTCAACATTGACAAATTTGTCATACAACAAAACAAATTGAACAGAAACCATATTCAATTTGGAGCACATACCTCAAAACCCTTGTTCCAAAAGCGGCCGCTGAAGTAGTTGCCATTTTTAGTGCATCTTGCAACTAAAACAAACACACAATCTATACACACTAATGTAAACACGGATATCAAAATCCTCCGCTTAATGTGAATTCTGTCTGAATATTCGAAAGAGGGTCCTGATTGAGTTGCTCTAAATGTTGATCAAGGTTGAGCAAGGCCAAGAAAAAAGATTGAAATATAAAATCGTATAGAAATTTATTTTATATACATTTGCTGGTTAAGTTTAGTTTTTTTCTTTTGCCTTTTCCTAAGGAAATATCTTGTACAGGAGAGGGATTCTTCCAAAAGCTTAGCCGTTCATACGAGGAGGTGACATAAAATCAAACAAAATTCTCCAATCTATGGCTTTTTTCCTGTCAGAAAACTTCAACTTTTTCACAGAGAAACATCCAAGACTTTTTTTTCTCAGAGATGCATGAAATCTATTGTTTTATCAGCCAGACTTACTTGTACAGGTTTGAGCACAAAAGAAGCAGCAGAAAACAGTGGTGAAGAAGAGGCAGAGCATGCTCGACATGTATGTAGAATGTGGGAACATAAAGAAGGTATGTGGACTGTTTATATGGTACATGCAAAACTGTGTTTCTACCAACCGAATGTGTGCAGGCCATGCATCATTCGACAGTCTTCCAACTGTTGGTAATCCCAAGACCTCCGTTTTGTTGGCCTTGCTTGTCTTTGTGCATTCTATTGTTTTGGGAACTGGAACACTTCTGCATCATCCTGCCAAAATTAAAATTTTCCAATCAATCGTTAATATTTGATCACCTTTTTGTATCAAAGATTACATTAATATTTAGCAAATTGAACAATGTTATTGGCTGTTAAAAACTTGTTTAACTTGTTTAAAGCACCGTTTAAGTGGGAGCCCTCCTATAGAGTTCCATGGCAGGAACTAATAAATAATGTAATGACGTACTATTTGGGTGCTACTGCTATACCCTTCTCATTGCATCGATTGGGTTCTTGATTAATTGAATTCCATTCCTTATTCTATTATAGTTCATGCTTCTAACAAAGGCATGTATTTATTTATTTTAATTGTCAAGGTAACCTTCATGCCTATCATTAGCTATCCTTTCACAAAAATTGATTCATTGCAAGCTACCCCTGTTTCTTGTCATTGACTCAATTGCAAGCTACCCCTTCTTCTTGGTACATCCTGATATCTTAGATTTTATATGTCATTCAGATATTAAGTTCACTTTCCCAAGTAGTATAAGTTTGCACGTATGCATTTCCAGTTACCCTGCAGCTAGCACAGAAATGTATCATCAGTGGAGCTTGAATGTATCTGCAGCCATTGTTAACAGAGGATGATTTCAAATTATCGAAATTTCTGTATATCCTCATGGTAGCCTAGCTTTGGGATCATATACAACCAATTATATGCTCTAAAGGGTAAATATACAATTTGGAGAGCATTCATAATTTAATTTTAAGTAATGTAATGGATAAAGATAGAAGAAATGAATTTGATATGTTTTTTATTTTGATGACCTAGTTAAAAAACATAGCGTAGATTTGCTTTCTATATAAACCTATAGTTTAAATTTCCTGGTCAAATTTGTGGGTTTAGTCTTTTTTACAATTGTATGTCTAATTGATTCATGATGACTATTGAAATGGGTGGAGTCAACCAAAATTTAATTTGAATTTTAAAATTTTAAGGGTCAAATTTGTGACTGATGAATCACTTCACATTTGTGGGTTTGACCTAGGAAATAGGATGTTAATATTTGTGCAAGGAATAAATGTTTGATAATAAAGAAATAAATTAAGGGAAATTTTGTAGATGTAGAGAAGGTTGAACATAAAAGAGAATGTGGACAAATGTGAATGGTTAAAAGATAAGAGAATAGGCCTAAATTTGCACAAGATTACACAATTCATTGATATATAATTTCATCAACATATCATATCAAAACAAGAACAAAAAGTAGGAACATTGCTTTGCTATTTACATTACAGTCACTCTTAACAGAGGATGATTTCGCAATTATCAAAATTTGTGTATATCCTCATGGTAGCCTAGCTTTGGTATAAAGCATACAAACAATTCTATCGTCCAAAGGGTAAATGTACAATTTGGAGAGCATTCATAGTTTAATTTTGAGTCAGCAAATCAGGGAAACTATTGGCAGAAATCAACAACAGCAAGGGCAAGCATAGGTTACAATTAAAGAAGCACGTAGATGGTTTCAGCATGGTTATTGTAGGCTTCCTTGTTTGTCACTGGCTTTTTTATTATTGATTATTTTTTTTAATTTTAAATTTTGTGTTAATCTTGTTGTATGTGTTAATGTGATTAGTTACTGTTATGTAGAAACCATTTTACATGGTACTGTTAATCATATTAGTTCAACTATTGAATCCCCTTTATTTGCATTTAAAGTTGACCAAGAACCAAAATGCACACAACATAGAGGCTAGGCTAGATATTCTTGGAAAGCTCTTCAGAATGCTAACTTTTAATTCACACGAGTCCTGATGATTAACTTTGACATAAAACTAGCCCTTTCACATTTTTGGTATTGATGTAGAACTCTTGATTTTTTCAGTGATGTTGGAGAGTTTTATGTTAGTTTATTAGTAGAATTTGATCCATCAATGATTTGGGCACTGCTTTAAAAATATTATGCTCTAAAAAGGTGTTGGAGAAAATATATGTATGCAATTGCTTTGAGCTGTAGAAGACAAAAAAAGTGACAAGGCAACCATTAATTATTTGTTCTCAGTGGTTCGAAATAATAATGAACTCGTTTGCTTATTGCCATTTAATACAACAAACATCCTTACGCCAAGGGAGAGAACTGTAGAAGAAATTGAGTAAGATTTTAGGCTTTTTCCTTTGGTATAGCATGGTAATCTTAATGGTACACCTTACTTTGACCTTGAAATTCTAATAGAATTTTAATACCATTAAACTTTTCAATTTTCAATTATTTGTAGTGGAGGACATTTTTTCTCTAAGGTTAATTTATTATGGTGTATACATATAAGTAACAATTAATTTAGATTAATAAATAATAATTGTAAGTATTATAATTGAAAATTAAATGTCAATTTGAAAAATTAAATGCAACGGACAAAGATAGAAGGAATGAATTTGATATGGTTATTACTTTGATGTTTTAGTTGATGAAAATTATATTATAGATATGCTTTCTACCTTGAATTTTATTTAAACCTATAGTTTAAAAATTTCTTAGTCATTTTCACCAATGGAGACCAATTCTATAAGGCATAAACCTTATCTTGCTAATTAGACAATTTTACTTTCTTATTAGCTAATATTACTTAGAATAAGGACTACTAGGATTTTAAAATAGCTAGGAGAGATTCTCATATCACAAGAGTTGTATTCTCTTAGGTTAAATGGAAGAACACACTCTTCCAACCTCAACTGAAAGAGTGAGAGAACCTATAGTAGGACAAGAGAAACCATCATGCACCTTAATCATAATATCAAGTTTGTCATTTGTTTCTTGATGAAATTGTTGAGTAAAAAGATGTTCTTCAATAATAACATTCATCTTACATACTAGATTATTGAGCGCTCCATGTGAGAGCTTTCCTTTAATCTTCACATTAAGTTTTTTAGAATCAACCACTTTACCAAAATGAGAAAGCAAAGGATCAATGAATATTTGCAAATTTTGATTAGGAGTTGTTACATACTTGTTTTCTTTATCATTCACACTTGCCATGGATGTGATATTTTGGAATCATTAATATTTTGAATCTTATTTCTCAATTCGCAACATTTTTCTGTATATGATTGTTGTCCTCTCCTCTGTTAGAATATCTCTTCGTGGCTCATGGATCTATCGTCTAAACATAGAAGGAAAATGTTTTTGATTACGGAAAAACAGGTTTTGAAGAGGCCTGAAACCCTTTACATAAAAAATACATAAGATATATCATTTAACACCCACTCAGAACAAAACCATTAGACAAAACCCCACAGGGTTGAGAGACAATAGATACAAACAAAAACAACCACCCAACCACCTAGACAACAAAAAACCAACAAACAACTAGCACCGACACAACAACATAAACAAAAAATCAAACCTAATTTTTTAAATTCTCAGCAACATCAACTCTTAGTTGATGCATCTTCTTGGCAACATTCTTCAGTTCCAGAATGTTCTGGGTCACTTCAATGACTCTTTTTCAAGCTTGCACGAGTGCGTTTACTTAGAGGACCCAACTCCTCAGCACCAACAACCACTTATCCACATCCACAACATTCATTTCCATATGAAATTTCTCCAACTTGCTAACCATGGTGGACATAGTCTCAGCAAAGGTCTTAACAATATTATGGCTGCTTTCCATAATGCCCCCGAGGGTGGCCTCACATTTAGCAATCTTAGCCAGTTAAAAAAAGCCTTGTATGGTTTAAAGCAAGCTCCTAGAGTATGGTATTCAAGGCTAGATCAGTACTTGAAGGAGCAAAGATTCAAAAATGGGAGTGCTGATAACAATTTATACATCAAGAAAGATGGAAACCACATGATCATTGTGGTTCTGTATGTAGATGACATTGTTTTTGGAGGCAACGAGGACACCCTTTGCAAAGAATTTGCTGATTAGATGCAATCAGAATTTGAGATGTCAATGCTTGGAGAATTGACATACTTCCTTGGTTTGTAGATATCATAGCAAGATGAGGGAATCTTTATCTCACAAACCAAGTATGCAAAGGATATGTTGAAGAAATTTCAAATGGAGGACTGCAAATCTGTAAGTACCCCCATGGTGACTGGAAGCAAATTAAGTAAGAATGATGAATCATCGATGGTGGATCAGACATTGTATAGATCCATGATAGGCAGCTTCTTGTATCTTACTGCTTCTAGACGGGATATGGTGCAGGCAGTGTGCATGGTGGTTAGATTTCAAGCTGCACCTAAGCAGTCACATATGAATGTTGTAAGCAAAATATTTAGGTACCTACAAGGAACACTCAATTATGGATTGTGGTACCCTAAACAAGGGGAATTCATCTTGGAAGCATATACTGATGTTGATTGGGCAAGTTGTTGCATTGATGACCGGAAGAGCACAAGTGGTGGTGCATTCTTCCTAGGTGACTGGTTGGTCTCATGGCATAGCAAGAAGCAAGATTCAGTCTCCTTATCAACTGTTGAAACATAATACATTGTTGATGCTACATGTTGCTCTCAGGTGCTTTGGATGAAGCAAACCCCCAAGGACATACAGGTGGACATCTCTAATCCCATCCCCATCTGGTGTGATAATTCAAGTACCATCAACATATCAAAGAATCCGGTGATGCATTCTAAGACAAAGCATAGAGCCATCAAGTATCATTTTCTCAGAGAGAAGGTTGAAGGAGGTGAAGTAAAGATGGACTATGTCCCTACATGAGAACAAGTGGCATACATTTTCACCAAACCATTGTCGGTAAGCACTTTTGAGTACTTAAGACACAAGTTGGGATTTGTGTCACCTTCCTTATGCACTTAAGTTAGTGAGGAGTTATATGGTTCAGGGGGAGTTCATAGCAACATCTATAACTCTTGAACCACATGTTGATCATAGGGAAAGTTCAAGGTTTTATGTCTCAGTATCGACTGTAATGTCTAAGAGAAGATTTAACTAAGGGGGAGATAGCTACGAATCAAAGGGGGAGTATAAAAGTACCTTGACCCTTTGTCATTGTGTCAAAGGGGGAGAAAGTTACCGGTGTGAAGTCTTGCAGTAAGTTGACATCAATGCCAAAGGGGGAGATTGTTGGCATTATTCACATTAAATTGTCATTGATGTCAACTGATTTGGCATGGTCACCGGTGAGTAAGAAGTGGTGACCAGTATAGGAGAAGTAAGACATGATGATGTCAATTCATATGTATGTAAGCATATTGAAAGTAAGTTACCGGTACACATGAAATGCATCATCTACCGGTAAAGTAGGTTAACCGACAAGACAAAGCAAGCAAGCAAGAGAAGAACTGAAGGATGTAAACCAATATACTTAGAGAAGATTAATGCTACTGGTAAATGGACTGAGTAGTAGGACCAACATGTTTGATGGAAGGCCAAGTTGATCTACCGATAGAGAAGAGGTATGCAGGTACGAAGGCCCACCGGTGGAGTTAGGTTATACCGGTAAGGTGAGTTGAACCGGTAGTCAATCTTGGGCAATGAAGAATGTCAAACTGACATAGCAAACCAAGTAGAGGTGGATGTCGACAAAGATGAAAGTTGGAAGCTAGGTGGTGATCATGCACAGGTCGATGAAGTGTGCATCGACGTAATAGTCAGCAAGCGGGTCGACTTTAATGAAGAACCCACAAGTCATGGGAGGATGGTAGAAGATTGTGGCTTGAGGAAGACAAGCTGGCAAGCAATTGAACTAATCCTACAAGAAGATCTTATCTTCGTACCTTCTTGCTGAAGGAAACAATTGAGCCATTAATGGCGTGTGACAGAGAAACACAGAAAATCATGGTGCAAACCTCTAGATATAGAAAACACACATTGGAATGCGAGGTGTTGGCGGTGCTGATCAATGACATGCAGATCATCTTTCTGGAAAAGCAGATTGGATCAAATCCAACACGGATCGAGTTGGTGAAGGCAAAACCTAACACAACACTGTTTGAATGCTGTTTTGGTGGGAACCCTAGAAGATAAATATGTGAGATCAAGATTAAAATCAGTTGATGCTTGATGCGAAGAGAGAGAGAGGAGAGAGTCTGAGTAACGAGAAAGATCATCTTCCTTAGAGTTTGTTTTGGGAAAGTTGCAGAGTGAGTTAGCAGGCGAACCGGTGAGAGGATCTAACCGGTAGAGACAGAGTAACTGATAAATTGTTGTAGGTCTAACAGTTAAGCTAACCGGTGAGGTTTGATTGGTCAAAAAGGTATATGAGAGTGACATAGTGTGGTGTGAGGCTGAGGGAGAAAGAAGAAAGGCTAGGAGTAATTGGTGAGTGATCAGAGAGTAATCTGATAACCGACAGTGTGAGAACCAGTGAAGAAGAGGAGGTTGTTAACCGACAAAAATCCATTGATCAGGTGTTGCAGAACTCATTTTCAACCAGGTTCTATAACTGTATCTAAATTGTATTTCACTATACAACATCGAGTTGGAGCTTGGTGTAGGGGTTGGTGCCCTAAATCAGTAGGGGTTGGTGTTCCTTGGGTTGGTTCCCTAAATCATTGTAATCCATTGTTTCATTGTGAGGTTGGATTGGAGCAGTAGTCTCCACCAGCATTTCTCACTGAGCTTTTGCCATATTGGGGTTTCCTTGTACATCTGGTGTTGTGGGTTGCATTTGTGTGTTTGCCTCTTTTGATATTCACATTTGTCTTATCGGTTTGATTCTTTAGTTCTGAGGGTGATAACCGATATTCCAAGGTTGTTTAAAAAGAAAAGAATTTAGGAACCACTGATTCACCCCCCATCCCCCTCCCTCTGACTGGTATATTGTGTTCAACATAACTATAATCTCTTTGTAATTGAAATGTAGATTACCTCATCAGCTAATCTTGGATCTAATGTCTTTGCTCTCTTCTCCTTGTCAGTCTTAGGAGTTTTCTCATACACAAACTTCAAAGGCTCCAAGCTATGGCCGAATCGTGAAGGGGGCTATTGTAGATTAAATATACAATTAATACAATGTACTAACATATATACATAAAAAACACAAAGTCTATAATATAGAGAACAAAAGTGTATCGAAGCCTGAGATGCTTCTCCAACAGACCGAGGAGGGCTCACCATTGATTAAATACAATTAATATAATGATAAGTATTGTAGGTTAAAAAATAATTAATGTAATATATCAAACAAAAGTGTACCGGAGCCTGAGATGCTTCTCTAGTACACAGAAGATGACTCGTCATTGATGAAGCAGCTATGGATATTATCTTGTATGAAAAAATGATAAGATTATAATTCATCGCAAGTTCACATGTACACGTGCGTATAATCATCAAATCAGGAAAATAAAGTAGAGGTACATACCTCTGCCCTCTCTCAATCCTCAGGCATATCAGGTGCATTCAACATATCTACATAACTCAATGGGCGCTGTACATATAAAACAGACAAAAAACACTAATCAATCTACAAATCCCAACTAAGACAATTTCAACATTTTCAAACAATTGTACAACTAAAAATGTGTTCAATTACCTTCTTCCCATGTTTTGGCATCCTCGAGTATTTCTTTTGCTGAGGATGAGGCCTAGACATGGGGGGGGGCGACCCTAAAAAAACAAAATTAACATGAGATATTAGTACATATAATATTAAACATAATTTAACACTTTGAAATTTGATGATGTAGTTGGTGTTATCCTCAACAAGGAAATGTGGCAGAAAAACATAGGTGAGACTTCAACATCATCGGGTACTGTTTTGAATGTAGAGAATAGGGGAAGATCAAAAGAAAGAGGAAAAGGCCTTGGGCATGAGAAGTCATGAGGAAAGTCAAAGAAATGATGCTCTCAATCCAGAGAAAGAAAGGATTGTTGGTACTATAGAAAGCCAAGACATTTAAAGAAAGATTGTTGGTCTCAAAAAAACAACAAGGAAACAAATATGAAGATGACAGTAAGGAAGCCAATGTTGATAGTAATATTTTACAAGATGCCTTAATTATATGTTAAGATAATATTAATGATTCTTGGGTAATAGATTTGGGGGCTTCATTTCATGTCACACCCCATATAAAATATTTTCTAAATTATTTTCAAGGTGATTTTGGACAGGTATACTTGGGTGATGATAAAAATCAACTTGCAGAATGGAAATGATTGGTTCCTGAAGGAAATAAGGCATGTCCCTAATTTAAGAAGAAATTTAATTTCTGTTGGACAAATGGACAGTGAAGGTTGCATATTTACTTTTACAAACAATGTCTGAAAGGTCACTAAAGGTGCATTAGTAGTAGCTAAAGGTGTAAAGGTGGGCACATTCTATTTGTGTACTGGTAATACTTATTCTACCTTAGCTGCTATAGAAAAATTTGTTGCAGGGACAACTACAATAAATTTTGCAAGGACAAATTCAAATTGTGGCACCATATACTTGGGCTCATGAGTGAGAAAGGAATGAAAATCCTTCGCTCTAAGAACGTGTTGCCAGGATTGAAGAAAATTGATTTAGAGTTTTGTGAAAATTGTGCTTATGGGATTCAAAAATGAGTTTGATTTCTCAAGGTTGGGAAAGAGAAGAAGAGTGAGAAGTTAGAGATTGTGCATTTAGATGCATGGGGGTCAACTTAGCTATCATTTATTGGTGGCTCTTGTTATTATGTTATTTTTATAGATGATGCAACAAGGAAAATATGGGTGTATTTTCTCAAACAAAAATCAAATGTTTTTGAAACTTTTAAGAAATGGAAAGTTTTGGTTGAGAATGAGACAAGAAAAAAGTTGAAGTGTCTTAGATCTAATAATGGAGGAGTGTATTGCAACAAATAATTTGAATCTTATTGTTCTTCCAATAGAATATGAAGGAAGAATACGGTTTCAGGAACCCCACAAGAAAATAGTGTGTCAAAGAGAATAAATAAGACCATCATGGAGCATGCAAGGAGCATGAGATTGCATGCTGGACTACCCCTACATTTCTGGGCAAATGTAATACATACTATTATTTATTTGATAGATAGAGGACCTTCAAATCTTTTGGATGGTGGTATTATAAAGGAGACATGGACTGGTAAAAAGGTAAATTATTATTTTATATACTTGTGTAGGGGAAAAAGCGAGACTAGGTTAACATGCCCTAATCCTACCTTTTGACACACATTACGGAATACGAAAGAGCCTAGAGATATCGCACAATTGGCTACTTCTTTTTGTGAAAGAGAGAGCCACGGGATATCTATTAGGATTTCTATTCCCTTGTTGAAATTGAAAGATAAAATGATGCAAGTTCAATCCCTAACCTCAAAATGCAAGTAAGAACTAATGACAAGATTGCAGAATTGAACTTAAATGATGGAAAGCTGTAAACACAAGGATAAGACAAGAATGAAAATGCGTACCCGGAGTTAAAATCTGACTGAAAATATTCGGGACGGGGGCGCGGGCGCCACTGTCCTGATTCTGCCCCTGAAACTGCTTCGGAAAACTGCTATTTTTGCACTTTGGAAAAAGCTGTCAAAAATGCTGAAAATGCTGTCGGACCAGGGCGCCCAACGCCCCTGTCCTAGGGACCAGGGCGCCCAGAAGGGACCAGGGCGCCCAGCGCCCCTGTCCTGGCAGGACCAGGGCGCCCCACGCCCCTGTCCTGGTCTTTTTCTCTGAAATTTGGTGGGAAGGTCGGTCTCAGTCTGCCTCTCCCGGATCTGCAACCTGCGGTGTCGTTCGAGTCCCGAAACCTGCACTTATATCTGAAAAGGTGTTTGGGCGGCTATATAGGGTTTTGCCTTAGTCAAACCCCCACTTCGGTGATTTCCACCTCCACGAATAGCCAAGTTGTATTGTAAAATGTATTGTGTGTGCAGACCTAGTGTGTGTGCAAGGTCCTTAAATGCAAGAAAGCAAACTAGAGCCACCTAGAAAGTAAACCCTAATTGCTTGTAAATGATAATGTAAATGCTCTAAATCAAGATGCAAAGTGATCTAAAGCATGAATAAAGGATATATTGAAGCTTATGCAAAGACATGAAAACAACATGAAATCATACCCAACCCTCAAGGGAGGAGTACAAGCCAATCTTCAGTCGGTAATTTCCTATTGTTCTTCAATGTCTTCCAAGCCCTAAGTGGATAAATGAATTTGATAAGTGCTTGATAGAGGAATGTTGAATGTTGTTGAAGTCTTCAAAGATCTGCTCTTTCGCTGCATAGAAGGTCCTTGAAAGCCAAAAATCGGATCCTTTCAAATGAAGAAAGAGAGCTCTTATGTATGAAACCCTAGGTCTTAATTTCGACTTTTGGCCGACCTAGAGATTGAATATCCCGCCAATTTCTTGGGGTTAAGCTTTATTTTATGATTGGATCGTGCTCCCAAAATTTCGGGAAAAATGTCCGGGACCATGTTGCACGGGCGCCATGGTCCCGACAACTTTTCACCAAATTTTCAGGGCCGTCAGATATGATGATTTTAGAGAGAATCCCGAAGTTACAGGTGATTTCGAGATGTTTTGACCCCCGAAATCAAGCCCCCAAGTTCAAAATAGGACCTAATTAGGGTTTTTGATTAAGTGATGTATTGGAAGAATAAAATGAAAGGGGCACACTTTAATGAAAGGGCCCAACTTTATGATATGGGAGATGATAAAATAGGACCTTAGACCTAATTAATTTAATTAATTAAGTGCTAAAGGGGAAATGCAATGCAAAATGCAAAGTGTGCCAAGGCGGGTGCTAAACTAGGTGTGAAATTGTACCACCCTAGCAAGTGCGTACAATTTACGACGCTACATTTAGCCCCCACTTTAGCGGTCATATGAACACTACGTGCATATGCAAGCTAAAGTACAGAAAAGTAAACATTATTTGAAAAAGGATATATCCATAAGTCTGTCGGACGAAGCCCCCAGCGGTATCTGCAGTACACAGTTAGGAACCGCACCCTACAAAACACACGTTAGATCACAAAATCACCTAATGCTTACTAAGGAAGGTGATGAAAATTCGAGGGTAGCTATATGCCCCCCCCTGTTTCGGCTTGCTAATTTTAGTGAGTTGAAACAGGGTATCATGTTTACCACTTCGAATTGTTAAAGAATATTGATGACAAATGCTCACAAGAAGATTTGATATGAGATCAAAAACTAATGGAGAATCATTTGGTAAGAAAGAGGACTAAATCTCAATTTCAACACAACAAAGAGTGTGAGGATTTGAGAGTTCTCTAACACAAGATGAAGGATGTACATGGAAACAAAATGCAAAGAGAAGAAAAAGAAAGGCAAAAAAGGCATGAATACACACATTGGTGATCCATGAGTTAGACAAATATAACATCTTCTAGAATAAGACAAAGAAGAGAATAAGAATGCAATACTTCCTTCTTTTGCGAGGTGAAAGTGATTCTTAATGAAGGATGACGCTCCTTTTAACGCAATTAGGAGAGTGAATTCATTATAGATGTATTTTACCAAGTGCAAAAGAGGTTGTAGTCAAGGACTTACACCTCTTGTAAGAGAGAATCCTTGAACAAACAACAACAAATGCGTACAAGGAATAACATCAAGTAATAAAGTTCACACCATCCACAAAATAGGAAAAAGTGGATCCTTAGATAAAAATAAGGAAAGATCATTGCCTCAATGAGAAGGACTTACACAATCTTCTAGGGAGAGATTTGGACATAAGCAAAAGAAGAGATGTATGAAATCACTCTTGTCCCCATAGGAACAAGAAAAATTAGGCTATTATGTTGCTTCAAAAAAATATGATTGTACTTGACATTGTACCATCATGAATGACAATGAGCCCCCAGTAAATGAGCTACCAATGTCACATAATGATGAGCAACATAATAGCCATTAATGTTATTTAAAGACATGATAGATTGAATGAGGTATTTGAATATGACATGCTAAATGCTCAACTATAAGTGAGATCAAAAACATGTATAAAATTGAAGAAGAAAAGTCACAAGAACTCTTAGAAGAGGGATGAGTGTAATTTATTAGAGCCTTATCCCTAGAGGAAAGGACTTTATGATGAATAGGAGATAAAGATTCATAAGTGGATTTAGAAATTTGAGGGGATTCATAAAGAGATTTGTTCATTGCCAAGATTTCCTTATGAGGGGAATGAGAGTTGATAGAAGTAGAAGATGATTTAGTTGAAGTGAGATCATCATCACTACTAAATATAGCATTCACATTGAGAGATGGTCTTTTAGATGCTTTAGTACGTTTGCAGGGATTATAGCCAAGTCCAAAGGCATAATTGTGAAAATTAGTCTCTAGAGGAACTTTTATCCCTTGTTCATGAGCACCACAACCATTTCCATGATACCCATGCTTAGCAAAAATGCGAAAACCACGACCATGACGATCAGCCATTTCAAGAAGAGAAGGTGGTTTTTCATAAGACAAAGAATCAAATCCTTCAGAATTAGAAGTGTGAGGAGAAGAAGTTTGAGAAGCGGCCACAAAATTATTGCTCATAGGTTCAAGTAAGACTGATTGCTCTCTAGTTTCTTCCTTCTTTTTACCTTTAAGATCTCTATGAGGAACCCTATATTCACCTACAAAGGTGGGATTAAAATCAAGAGATCCCCAATCGTCTTCCGTGAGAACCTTCTCAGGATCAAAAGCCTTTTCATGTGTAGACTCAAGTCCAGAAGGATCTTCTTCAGGAGCTTTAGGCTCATCCAAAGAATTTTGATTATTAAAGGGTGATGATTTATCCATAGGTATCTTGTTCAAAGAGTCATTACTAGAAGAGGAAGGCTTAGAAGAACTCCCTTTGGAAGTAGATGTTTGCAAACAAGCCTGAAGATTAGTATCGCCTATCAAGGTATATGTCTTATTGTTATAAATGAATTTAACTTGTCTATGCAATGTAGAGGGGACAACTTGCATACTGTGAATCCAAGGTCTCCCTAATAACAAGTTGTATGTTAAATTTCCCGACATAACATGGATAGGAGTAGGCAAAGTAACAGGTCCCACTGTGATGGGTAAGGTGATAATACCTAATGAAGACTTAGCCACATTATCAAAGCCTGGAATGGGATGAGAGTCAGGCTCAATAAGGGATGTATCCACATTCATCTTATGCAATAGATTAATGCTACACACATTAAGGCCAGAGCCATTATCTACCAGTGTTCGTCTTATAGCAGTGTCATTTATGATAACCACAATCATCAAGGGATCATATTGTTGTTGAATTTCACTAGTAGGCAACTCATCTTGGGTAAACACAATTTGAGCTTTAGGATTCATCATAGAGTTAACCAAAGACACTATATTACTAGATGTATTAGGTGGAGGAACATTCAAATCTTTCAAGGCATCTTGTAACATTCCATGATGAACAAAAGAAGTTTGTATCAAATCCCAAAGAGATATCTTTGCCGGAGTAGTTTTAAGTTGTTCTATGAGATCATAGTCCTTACTAAGCATTTGTGAAATACGAGGCACTTGAGGAAGAATAGGTTGGGAAGGAGGAAGTGAAGTGGGGATAACTGGAGGAGGACTAGGTTGCCTATTGTTTCTTGTGTTATAGGTATGAGCAACCGCATGATAACTCTCTCTAGTTAGTTGCTTAGCATACTCATAAGGGCTCTTAGAAGAATAACCTCCTTGCACGGTAATAATGGGTTTCTTAGGAGTGCAAAAAGAATCATTAACATAACCACCTTGAACCACTAAGATAGGCTTATTTAAAGGTTGAGAATTTTGAGAAGGACAAGCACCTTGGACAGTGAAGAGAGGTTTGTTAGGTGTTTCATTCACATGTATCAAATTGATTAAGGATGGTTTAGAGGAATGAACAAAAGTATTGGAAAAATTATTGATAGTCTTCTCTTGCACTAAAATCTTATCACGGATTAAATCAATTTTAGGAGAGAGACCAGGGGTAGGCATTGATGTTCTAGTAGGAAAAGTAATACTAGGAAAGGTCATATCATCCTCTATCATCAAAGGATCTACATGGGGAATAAAATCTCTAGGAGAAGGATTAACATTACTCTCTAAAGTCTCACTTTTGAGAGGGAGATCTTTGAAAGAGATGTTAACCATCTTGCTTTGAACTAGGGTTTTCTTATGAGTAGAACCAAGTTGAGGAGAGGGAGATGCTTTATTTTTAGAGGGAGAATAATTGAGATTCAAGGAAGGAGAGAAACTATCAAGGGAGTTTCCAATCTTGATTTCATCCCCTTTGGCTAGGGGTAGAGAATAATCTATACCTTCTTCTAATGGTTCATCCCAAATAGTGAGGTTGTTGAAAGGAATGTTTGAAGTATTGTCAATTTCGAGAGAGGAGATAACATTGTTTATTAATTCCTCATCCTTAGGAGGGAGAGCATCAATAGATGTGTTAAACTCATCCTCTTTCCTCAAAATATGTTCAATAGGGGAGAGAGAATTAAGGAAATTGCTTATTATTTCATCTTCTTTCTCTAAGGGATGCTTATGGGTAAGACCAACTTTAGGAGAAGGGTAAGCATTTACCATTAATTCATCATCTCTAGTGGGAATTTTGTTGGAAAAGGAAAGGCCATCACTAGGAAATGTAGGGATAATGTCATCTTCTTGCACAAAAGGATCCTCATGAAGGGAGTGTTTTTTTTTAGGGGACACAAAGGCATCAAGGGCATCATTCAACAAAGCATGATCATATCTATTAAAAGGTTTATCTTTTGATTCAAAAGGAGATATCTCTTCATAGAGGGGATTATTGAACACAACCATGTTACTAGATTCAGTGGAAGAGTTGATAGGAATGTACCCTTGAGAGGAACCATTTGACTTATCTTTCTCATCACATCTAAATGGCATAGTAACAAGGTTTATGAGTTTTTGGTAAAATGAAGGTTTGGTATATTTAGGTTTCAAAAATTCATCTAAAGCTTCATCTAACTCATAATCATCACAAATATGATCATCTTGCAAATAAAAATCTAACATTTTGAAATTGCATAAAATTTAAACACACAATGCAAAGAAACACACTCTTTTTTTTTTTTTTTTTTTTAATGAAAATGAAATGAAAACACACTAAATCTAGATCTAGATCTAACAAATGCAATGCAAGAGGAAGCAATGATAGATTCACATCGGGTTCACCAAAATGTGTAGGGGAAAAAGCGAGACTAGGTTAACATGCCCTAATCCTACCTTTTGACACACATTACGGAATACGAAAGAGCCTAGAGATATCGCACAATTGGCTACTTCTTTTTGTGAAAGAGAGAGCCATAGGATATCTATTAGGATTTCTATTCCCTTGTTGAAATTGAAAGATAAAATGATGCAAGTTCAATCCCTAACCTCAAAATGCAAATAGGAACTAATGACAAGATTGCAGAATTGAACTTAAATGATGGAAAGCTGTAAACACAAGGATAAGACAAGAATGAAAATGCATACCCGGAGTTAAAATCTGACTGAAAATATTCGGGACGGGGGCGCGGGCGCCACTGTCCTGATTCTGCCCCTGAAACTGCTCCGGAAAACTGCTGTTTTTGCACTTTGGAAAAAGCTGTCAAAAATGCTGTCGGACCAGGGCACCCAGCGCCCCTGTCCTAGGGACCAGGGCACCCAGAAGGGACCAGGGCGCCCAGCGCCCCTGTCCTGGCAGGACCAGGGCGCCCCATGCCCCTGTCCTGGTCTTTTTCTCTGAAATTTGGTGGGAAGGTTGGTCTCAGTCTGCCTCTCCCGGATCTGCAACCTGCGGCGTCGTCCGAGTCCCGAAACCTGCACTTATATCTGAAAAGGTGTTTGGGCGGCTATATAGGGTTTTGCCTTAGTCAAACCCCCGCTTTGGTGATTTCCACCTCCACGAATAGCCAAGTTGTATTGTAAAATGTATTGTGTGTGTAGACCTAGTGTGTGTGCAAGGTCCTTAAATGCAAGAAAGCAAACTAGAGCCACCTAGAAAGTAAACCCTAATTGCTTGTAAATGATAATGTAAATGCTCTAAATCAAGATGCAAAGTGATCTAAAGCATGAATAAAGGATATATTGAAGCTTATGCAAAGACATGAAAACAACATGAAATCATACCCAACCCTCAAGGGAGGAGTACAAGCCAATCTTCAGTCGGTAATTTCCTATTGTTCTTCAATGTCTTCCAAGCCCTAAGTGGATGAATGAATTTGATAAGTGCTTGATAGAGGAATGTTGAATGTTGTTGAAGTCTTCAAAGATCTGCTCTTTCGCTGCATAGAAGGTCCTTGAAAGCCAAAAATCGGATCCTTTCAAATGAAGAAAGAGAGCTCTTATGTATGAAACCCTAGGTCTTAATTTTGACTTTTGGCCGACCTAGAGATTGAATATCCCGCCAATTTCTTGGGGTTAAGCTTTATTTTATGATTGGATCGTGCTCCCAAAATTTCGGGAAAAATGTCCGGGACCATGTTGCACGGGCGCCATGGTCCCGACAACTTTTCACCAAATTTTCAGGGCCGTCAGATATGATGATTTTAGAGAGAATCCCGAAGTTACAGGTGATTTCGAGATGTTTTGACCCCCGAAATCAAGCCCCCAAGTTCAAAATAGGACCTAATTAGGGTTTTTGATTAAGTGATGTATTGGAAGAATAAAATGAAAGGGGCACACTTTAATGAAAGGGCCCAACTTTATGATATGGGAGATGATAAAATAGGACCTTAGACCTAATTAATTTAATTAATTAAGTGCTAAAGGGGAAATGCAATGCAAAATGCAAAGTGCGCCAAGGCGGGTGCTAAACTAGGTGTGAAATTGTACCACCCTAGCAAGTGCGTACAATTTACGACGCTACAATACTATTATTTATTTGATAAACAGAGGACCTTTAAATCTTTTGGATGGTGGTATTATAAAGGAGACATGGACTGGTAAAAAGAAATTATTATTTTATGAAAACCATTGGTTGTGAAGATTTTGTCCATCTTGATAAAGAAAACAGAACCAAGCTTGATGCTAAATCTAAAAAATGTACCTTCATTGGATATAGAATTGATGACTTGGGTTATCGGTTATAAGTTTTTGAAAATAAAAAAATACTTAGAAGTAGAGATGTTATATTCAATGAGAAGGTCATGCATAAAGAAAAAATATAGGAAAAAAAACATGAACAAGTCAAAAAGGAATATGTGGTGCTGGATGAGATTCTTGAGAATAAAATGCTATTAGTTTTTGATGCTCAGCAACAACAAAATATCTGACAGACTCCTACAAGATTTAGACATTCTACGAGGTTAAGTAGACCTCTTGAGAGATCTTCTCCTTCTTTGTATTCTATTTTATTAACTGATTCTAGTGAACCAAAATAATATGAAGAAGCAATACAAGTGGATGCTAAACAACAGTGGGAGCTAGACATGAAAGAGGAAATGGATTCCTTGATGTAGAATCAGACTTGGGAGTTAGTCCCATCACCTATAGGAAAAAGAGCCTTGCCAAATAAATGGGTTTATAGGCTGAAGGAGGAGGATAGAGGACATAAAAGATATAAGGCCAGACTTGTGGTAAAAGGTTTTGTACAGAAAAAAGGGTATAGATTTTGATGAAATATTTTCTCTAGTTATAAAAATAATTTCACTTAGAACTATTCTAATCCTTGTGGCTGCAGAAGACTTGCATCTTGAACAACTAGATGTTAAAACAATTTTTCTCCATGGGGATTTGGAGGAAGAAATCTACATGTAGCAACCACAGGGATATGTGGTCAAAGGTAAGGAGGAGTTAGTGTGTAGGTTGAAGAAGAGTCTGTATGGCCTAAAAAAAGCACCTCGACAATGGTATTTGAAATTTGATAGTTTCATGGCTAAACAAGGTTACCATAACTGTCATATTGATCATTGTGTTAATTTTAAGAGATTAGACAATGGCAGTTATAATATCCTATTACTTTATGTTGATGACATGCTTGTTGCTCAACATATAAATGAAATTAAATAGAAATTAGCAAGTTCATTTTCTATGAAAGATTTGGGTGCAGATAAGAAAATCCTTGGTATGAGGATTTTGTGGGACAAGAAAAATGGAACATGAAATTTGTCCCAAAGTGAGTATATAAAGAAGGTGTTGAAAAGATTTAACGTGTAGAATTTAAAAGCAGTTAGTATACCTTTGGCTAGTAATTTCAAATTGACTAAAGAGATGTGTCCAAAGACACAGGAAGAGACAAACAAAATATCTAACACTCTGTTTCATCAAATGTTGGCAATCTGATGTATGTGATGGTATACATAGGGATAGATATTACACATGTTTTGGGAGTTGTGAGCAAGTATATGAGCAATCTAGGAATGGAACATTGGAATGTTGTCAAATGGATTCTCATGTATTTGAGAGGTACTACTACAAAGGCATTATGTTAAGAGGATCAAACTCTTCTCTATGAAGATTTGTTGACTCTGATTTAGCAGGTGATATTGATAGAAGGAGGAGTACTATATGGTATGTGATGGATACTAAGAGAGGGGGGCGGGGTGAATTAGTATACCTAATAATTTCAATAAATATTTAAATAGTTTAATTGCTGATCGGTGAAGCAGGTTAAACAATAACTTGATTAGAACAAAAATAAACTAGATAGCAAATAAAACATTCACCCACAAAAGTGCAATCACCATAACACAAGATGTTTTTGACGTGGAAACTCAAATGGGAAAAACCACGGTGAGTAAAACTCACAAGTCAACTATCTGCAAAATAGTAACCAGACCGGTTAAGGTCTTACAATGTTCTTCACCAGAACAGATCCTGTTAGGAATCCAGATCTCTGTTAGGAGATAAGTCCTGTTAAAGATTACCCTGTTAAAGGATTTCAAATTCACAACTGTGAATCACCTTGTTAGAGGTTTTACAAAAGGCTTGACTGGGCCTACCCGGTTAAGGGTTTCAGACTTTACGAAGATATGAGTAATCAATGAGTAAATGATCTAGATAGTAGCACATAATGCTTGATTAGATCCTTTACAATTCCTTGTTAATGCATTCAAGCATTACTTCAGTCTTCTATGTTTTGCATTCTCAATCTCAGTCACGAGATATCTTTTCTTGATCAGACCTAATCTTTTCAAAAACTTTGCACATAACAACTTCTCTTCTATTTTTCAAAACCCTAGACATGATGTCCTTATATAGGAGCTTGATTTCATGTCGATCCAATAAGATTAGACTACAATTTCCTAGGTACAGTGCATTTAGACACTTTTGGTAACACGACACAAAAGCATCACCATAGTGTCGGTGGATGGTAACTCATTACATATTACATGTATACCGGTTAATTACATATATCGATTACTGGTTGTAGACACCCAAAATTGTCATGTCTAATTAAATACATATTTTTATTTATTTAATTATCTAAGCCTAACTCTTCTATTAATTAAATAAATCTTTATTTTTTTAATTAATTCATTTATCCTCTTCTAGCCTTATTTCTCATTTAAATAAATACATTTATTTATTTAAATTATCTTTTTCTTAAATTAAATAAATATCTTATTTATTTAATTGATCCCACTTCTTCTATTAATTAAATAAATCTTTATTTATTTAATTAATTCATTAACCTTTTCTACCCATGACATATGTCATTCATCTCTTAATTCATACACTACCTACCCTCTTATTATTTTATTATTTTCTCTACCTACCCTCTAATCATAGCTGACCTCTTTTACACCTTTCAATCTTTTCCCCCCATTTCTTATAATGTCTTCTATATAAGGAGATGCTTCCTTCATTATCAACCCGAACTAATCAATCTATGCATTCAGCCCCGACTACGCTTTCGAACTTGCATATGCAATCAAGCCTACTTGCAACCACATTTCCGTTCTTTGTTGAGCTCTTGTGTACACATAAAATCTGAGAGCAAATATATCAAGCAAGATCAATGGAGATAGGAAGAATGGAGATCCAAACCCTATTGGACATGTGATGGTATAATCTTTGTGATTTCATTTGATTTGCATTGTCTTAGGTAATCTTCATATGTTATGGTGGATCTTTGTTGTTGTTAGGCTAGGGTTTTGTGGTTGAATTCATTTAGTATTTCAATATTGTTAATCCACTTTCACCATATACATTTTGGCACGCCCCGTGGGACATGGATTTTTGTTAGATATGTGTTTTTTGCAGATTTTTCTAACCCTATATTGCTGTTTTGTAAAACAATTTGGAGAATAACCTTGTGCAGCTAAGGTTTTGGACATAAAATCAAAATCTTGGAGAGATTTGATCATATCTCATAAATGGCTTGGAAATTTTGCACCAAATGTTTTTTTCAGGTTGAAGATAGTATTAGGAACTCTAAAAAAAAAATTCAGATCTATTGGAGCATATTTTAATTTTTTATGAATTTTCATAAAAAAATAATTTTGAGAGCAAATGAGAGAATTTTTTGGATTTTCTTACATTTTTAGAAATCTCTCATAATTATACACATGATCTGTTCTTTGTGATTTTAATTTTGATGCAAAATATTTTCCTAAAAATCAGATCTTTAAAAATTAGGGTTTTTCCTTATTTTGATCAGATCTCACAAACGACTTTGAATTTTAGCATCAAATTTTTTTTCTAGGTCAAAAAAATTATCAGAAGTGTTCAGTAAAAATTTCATATTTTTTGGATCAAAGTTTCATTTTATATGAATTTTTTATGATTTTTCATAAAAAATTAATTTTGAGAGAAAATTAGCAAACTTTTTGGATTTTCTTACATTTTTGGAAATCTCTCAGAATTATACATAGGATCTGTTGTTTGTAATTTTAAATCTGATGCAAAATCATTCCTCAAAAATTGGATCTTTGAAAATTAGGGTTTTGCATTATTTTACTCATATCTCACAAACTGCTTGGATTTGTTGCATAATTTGTTTTTATGTAGGTTTGAAAGACCATCAAGACTCTCCAGTAAAAATTTTAGATTTTTTGGATCGATTTTGCATTTTATATGAATTTTTTATGATTTTTCATAAAAAATTAATTTTTGGAGTAAATTAGCAAATTTTTTGGATTTTCTTACATTTCTGGAAATCTCTTGAAATTTTACAGGTGTTTTTTTATTTATGATGAATCAGATATTTGAATTAGTCAACAAAACATATTGTTGAAGGCCCCTATTTCACAAAGTCTTTTGGATCTAAAATTTACCTAACTTGTGTGCTTGCAGGAAGGGGTGATCATTTGAAACAATCCAAACTAATAACAAATCTTTGTTGCAGGACCTTGACAAGGATTTTCTTTTGATCTTTATTGTGTGCCTTGTTTTCATAGATTATCAAACACTTCAATTGGTGCACTAAAATTGAACCATTGTCTTTTGTGTCTTGAGCAATAGTCTCTTTTTGTTTAATCTTTAGAGGGCCTGTCTCCTCATGTGGTCATTAGGACTACTAGTGAGGAGAGAACGACCCAAGTGGTAGCAAAAGAAAAGCCATCTTCTTCCAAACCACTATAAATAATTGTATCCATGGTGAAAACTATGGATAACGTGTGCTGATTAGTTCATACTGACACTATGTCTCCTCATAAACCTATTTGATCAAATTTATTTGATCAGTTGTAGGGCGTAACTCCTACCGGCTGGGAGCCTTCTGTATTTACAGAGCTAAAAGTGTCACATGTATGGCCACACGAGTAGATGCCCTTACTAGCACCTCTTTGTTTTAGAAGCCAAAATCCTTCTAGTTGTTGGGGTAGGAGGTCGGACCTCTGGTAGCGGCCCACACACATACGGTCCTTAGTAGAGATACAAAGTTCGCCACAAGGAGTTTTCATGGGAACTGATGCTTGGCTGCCCCAAGAAGTGAGTGTCGAGGGTGGAGCCAGTGGGGTCAAGCATCTAAGTATCTGCTCTGAATAGCGTAGCCTCAGGGGAAACTCCACATGGGATCAACAACTATTGTCTTGGCCAGCCATAAGAATTGTGCTTGACTTATTTTGAACAATAAAACATTCAAGACCAAACATTAAAACATTGTGTCTTTTGTGTCTTCAAGTGTATGCAAAACAAATTTTACATCAAACAACACACTTTTCTTTGAGTCATTTTTGAGTTTAAACACTTGCAAACATTGAGTCTTCATCATCATTGTGTCCTCTTGTCACAAAAAATAGTAAAAAAAATTTAGATTGGGTTACAACAAAACAACTTCACAAATTGGAAAATTTTACAGTCCAACAAACAAGAGCAATCAGTTTCAGAATTCTTGAGCTTCCTAAGCTATCTCTTCAGGTTTTCATCTAGCATTCAACCTATCTTTGGGTCTCACAAAGTCCATCATTGCTTTACACCTTGCACTACATTCACATTTGTCTAAACTTGAGTCAAAAGGTCACTTGCTTGTCCTCATCATACTTTGTCAACACACTACATACAACAAAATTTTGCTAAGTGGTCCCTCATCAAGGTCTATCACCTTTGGGTCTCATTTGGTCTTACTTAGAGTCAAGGTCAACTTACCTCATCAAGAGAAACTATCCTCTCTTTGGAAGTCACACCTACTCTACTACATACATACTTGGTCTTACATTTTGGGCATTGCAAGTAAACCTCAGATTCATTTACATTCCATCCAACTCTTGGTCTTCCATACTCTTTCCATTTTCATCTAGTCTCACACATCTTGGTCAATACCTAGTTCATGGTTGAAACTCGTTACCAAAAATCTAGGAGAGAAGCTGAAGAGGCTTAAGAGTCCACAAACATGAGTGCCTATGAGTATGACAATGATGTCTTTTTCAATTCTGATCATACTACATTACCTGACATGGATGCCTATAGAAACATTCCAAATGTTGAGAACATGGACACTACAAACAACAATGATACACACAATGATGATATGGACAAAATTTCAGTACATTCAGAAGAGGTGGAAGACACCATTATGGATCCCCGTTTCAATCGATTGGTTGAGGAAATAATGAGGAGGGATAGTCAATATTTCTTACAAATGAGGGCACAAAGTGGAGCCAAAATACCTCATGATTTTGACATGTCTCAAATAATGGAAAATCGACCTTTGCAACAAACTCACTCCAACATGGATCAAAGGAGGCCTAATAGTGGAGGCAATAGAGGACCACATATGGTGTCTGAATCACCATCATCTTTGTTTCAAAAACCACAAGTCCCACATGTTGAGATACATGTGTCTCAACCTTGCAATATTTATTAAATTGTTCCAAATGTAGTTGGGAGGTTTCCCATGTGTCGGTGCCTTGTAAAAAGGTATATGAGTTGTCAAAAGATGCCTTATTCATAGTATAATATAGGAGGGCCATTTTTAGAGATAATATGACACATTTCATGTTAGTTATGAGGGTATAAAATAGGGGATAAGAGTTTGGACGTGAGTAACTATATTTAACCTGGTTTTCTTATCTTGGAAAAATAAATGTCAAGGGTGGGCAACACGTGTAATGGAGGTTTTGCCCATGGTATTGTAAAACCACAAATGGTTTCTAGGTTGTAAAATTCCTATATAATGAGGGCTTGGAGAGGAGTTTGTGTCATGGAGTTTTGGTTTGCAAGGCTGGGTGCTAGAAGGATGCTAGTGAAGTCTCTCCAAGCTTGAGTTGAGGTGATGCTCTTGTAAGAACTTGCATTGCAAGTGTAATGTAATCTCTTGTTGATTTGTTAATATACTATGCAGGTTTTAGAGTGTGGGGTTTTTCATCCATATGGGTTTTCCCCACGATAATCGTTGTGTTATGCGTTTCTTGTTTTATTTCTACTCTATTTGCTTCTTGTGATCTCTGTAATAGTTAAGTTGAAATTTGCAAAATCATCCTCTCAAGATTAGCGTAGGAAGCGTTTCCACACACCTTTGCTTCCTTACAAGTGGTATCAGAGCCTGGCCAGTTTTGGTTCTATTTGTTGGGTACAGGGTTTTTTGAGCTGATCAAGGTTTGAGTGGGAGCTTGTGCAGAGTATTTCATTTCTGTATTGCAGGATCATAAAGATGGCAAGTATATCAGAGAGGATTGATGTAGAGAAGTTTTCTGGCACAAAATTTGAAATGTGGAAGCTGAAGATGGAAGATCTGTTGATTGATGGAGATCTATGGGATACAGTCGAGGCCCACAGATTCGACTTTAGCTGCACAATATGATGTAATGGATAGAAAAGCTAAAGGTCTCATAAGATTGTGCCTTGCAGACTCAATTCTAATTAATGTCCACGAAGAATATATTGCGAAGAAGCTTTGGAAGAAGCTAAGTGAGATCTACCAATCAAAATCACTTGTGAATAAAATTTTCTTGAGGAAGAAGTTGCATTCCTTGAGAATGGAAGAAGGTGGACAAATTTCTGAGTATTTGGAAAGTTTTAATATGTTGGTGACTCAGTTGACCTCAGTTGGGGTACCAATGGATGAAGAAGAAAGGTGCCAAATCCTGCTATGTTCGTCGCCAGACTCATGGGACAGCCTTGTGATGGTCATAGGGAGCACTGTAGTCGTCTTGAAGATGGAGGATGTTGTTGGTTCTCTACTTTCTAAGGAGATGAGAAGGAAGGTTTCTTTGAATGCCAAAGAGGCTCTGAGTGTTCGAGGAAGACCAAAAGAAAGAGGCAAGAATGAAAAGCATAATAGTCGTTCTAAGTCCAAGAATAAGGGGAGATCAAAATCTCATGCTAAGTCTAAGGTAATTTGCTAGAATTGTGGAAAGCCCGGACATTTCCGAAAGGACTGTAAAGAAGAAAAGAAGAAAAAGAAGAAGAAGCAAGATTCTGATTATGAGTCTGAGAAGGAAGATGGAGATGCTTTTATTGCAGCCTTGGCCACTTGTGCAGGTGACAATGCATGGTTGATAGACTCAGGTGCATCTTTCCACATGACTCCTATTAGAAACTGGTTTAGTAAGTATGAAAAGTTTGATGGTGGTAAGGTGTATTTGGGTGATAACTCCTTTCTTGATATTGTTGGTCGTGGAAGTGTTCATGTTAAATTTTCTGATGGTAGGACTAGAAGATTTGATGGTGTCTTGCATATCCCGGGACTAGCAAGAAATTTGTTATTTGTTAGCAAACTAATAGATGCGGGTGTGCATGTATAGTTTTCTGAAGCAGGTGTGAAAATGGTGAGAGGTGCTATGGTAATAGCAAGAGGAAGCAGAATGGGTACATTGTACTAGCTTGATGCATGCACAGTTGAGTGCAATAGCACTTTTGATAAAACTGTGATAAAGACTATGTTGGAAAAGGAGAGGGTGTCTCTTTCAACAGATGGTCATGGTTTTTGGGTACCCAAGGGTGCTCTGTCTACCGAATCAAAGTTGCCTGCAGAGAAGACAATGTTGTGGCACCTGAGGCTTGGCCACATAGGTGAGAAGGGTCTACGAACTTTGAAAATAAGAACCTTGTTAATGGGTTGAATTATTGCAATCTTGAATTTGATTTTTGTGAGCATTGTATTTATGGAAAACAAAACCACATTCAGTTTTACTCCAGTTCTTATAAGTCTTCAAGTGTTTTGGATCTAATCCATTCGGATGTATTTGGTCCAGTTGATGTTTCTTCTATTGGTAAATCAGTTTATTATGTTTCTTTCATTGATGATTTCAGTAGAAGAACATGGGTTTATTTTCTTAAGAGTAAAGCTGAAGTTTTTAGTCGTTTCAAAGAATTTAAAGCAATGGTTGAGTTGCAGACTGGAAATAAGCTAAAATGTTTAAGGACAGATAATGGTGGTGAATATTACTCCTATGATTTTGACACATTTTGTAAAGATTGTGGTATTAAGAGACAGAAGACAACTCCATATTCTCCACAACAGAATGGAGTTGCAGAAAGAATGAACAGGACCTTGATGGAGAAGGCTAGGAGTATGCTAAGTGGTGCTGGTCTAGAACAAAAGTTCTGGGCTAAAGCTATAGCCACTGCCTGCTACCTGATAAACAGGTCTCCTACATCAGCTCTTGTTGATAAAATGCCAATGGAAGCATGGTCGGGCCACAAGCCTTCACTTAGTCATCTGCGAGTTTTTGGTTGTGAGGCATATGCCCATGTGCCAAAGGAGAAGCAGACAAAATTGGATAACAAAGCTGTTAAATGTATATTCATTGGATACAGTTATAGTGTGAAAGGATACAAGCTTTGGGATCCTGTTGCACAAAAGGTATTTTATTCCAGAAGTGTTATTTTTAGAGAAATTAAGTCTTCTTCTGTTACAGTGTAGCCAGAACAAAAGGAAGAAAAGAAAGATGTGATTCAACTGCCTGCTACATCTGAAAAAGTTGAATCGAGGCCCTTAGAAGACAGGAAGTTGATGAGAGCTCTACGAGTTCTGAATCATCAGAGGAAGAAGAAGAACCTGAACCTGAACTTGTTCGAAGTTCTACTAGACAAAGAAAACCACCTGAAAGGTATGGATATTCTCCTGATGATTGGAGATGCATATTTGCTTTGAATTCTAATATTGATGAACCAAAATCTGTAGAAGTGGCTCTTGGTATGAATGATTCAAAGTCCTGGAAAATTGCCATGGATGAAGAGATGGTAGCTTTTAAGAAGAATGACACATGGGACCTTGTACCATTGCCTAAAGGATGAAAGCCTGTTGGTTGCAAATGGGTGTTCAAAAGAAAGATAGGTTCAGATGGAAGAATTGAAAAGTACAAAGCACGTTTGGTTGCAAAAGGTTACTCTTAGGTTGAGGGAGTAGATTATGGTGAGATTTTTTCTCCTGTAGCCAAAATGACATCCATTCGTTTCTTGCTTTCTATTGCAGCAGCTTATGATCTAGAGGTCGAACAGATGGATGTAAAAACTGCTTTCCTTCATGGAGATTTGGAGGAAGAAATTTATATGACACAACCAAAGAACTATGTGGTAAAAGGTCAAAGTAATTTGGTTTGTAAGTTGAAGAAATCCTTGTATGGTTCAAAACAAAGTCCTAGGATGTGGTACCAGAAGTTTGATACATATGTATTGAGTTTGGGGTTTCTGTGGTCTAAATCTAATCACTGTATATATTTCAAATCTGATGGTGATCGTTTCCTGGTTATTGCCTTGTATGTTGATGACATGTTGTTCATTGGGAAAGGAAAAGGTTTGATTGCTGAATTAAAATCTCAACTCTCGACAAAATTTGATATGAAAGATATTGGTGCAGCAAGACACATTCTAGGAATGGAGATTGTAAGAGATAGACAAAACAAAAAGCTTTGGCTAGGCCAGAGTAAGTATGTTGGTACTATTCTGAGAAGATTTAATATGCAAGATTCTAGACCATTGAGTGTTCCTGTTACAATGGGAACAAAGCTTTCTAGTTCACAGTGTCCTACATCCCTACTGGAGATGGAAGAGATGATTCGAGTACCCTACCAAAGTGTTGTTGGAAGCTATGGTTTGTACAAGACTAGATATTGCCCAAGTAGTGGGAGTACTTTCCCGTTACATGTCTAATCCAGGAAGAGCACATTGGCATGCAGTAAAAAGAGCTTTTAGATACTTGTGGGGTACCTCAGAGTACTCTATATGTTTTCATGGAACATGAAATGAGCATTCCTAGGATATTAGAGACTTTGTGGATTCAGACTGAGCTAGTGATGTTGATAGAAGAAGATCCACCAGTGCATATGTGTTTACATTATTTGGTGGTGCAATTAGTTGGATGAGAAAGCGACAGGCTGTGGTCGCTTTGTCCACTACAAAGGCAGAGTATATGGCAGCTACTCATGCCTACAAAGAAGCCATTTGGCTTAAGAGATTGTGTTCAGATATAGAGTTTAAACAGGGTGCAGTGCCAATTTATAGTGACAGTCAGAGTGCAATCTGCCTAGTGAAAAACCCAACTTTTCATGCCAGGACCAAACACATTGATGTACAATATCATTTTGTGAGAGATATGGTTGAGGATGGCAGGGTGAAGCTGGAGAAGGTAGAAACTTTGGTGAATGTTGCTGATTCATTAACTAAGCCCATGAGCACAGAGAAGTTCAGAGGTGTTCAGAGTCTATGGGCCTCTTGGCCCTTGACTGTTGAGTCCATGGTAATATGGATCCCCTAACTCTTGCAAGGTATTCGACAAGTGGGAGAATGTTGAGATACATGTGTCTCAACCTTGCAATATTTAGTAAATTGTTCCAAATGTAGTTGGGAGGTTTCCCATGTGTTGGTGCCTTGGAAAAAGGTATATGAGTTGTCAAAAGATGCCTTATTCACAGTATAATATACGAGGGCCATTTTTAGAGATAATATGACACATTTCATGTTAGTTATGAGGGTCTAAAATAGGGGATAAGAGTTTGGATGTGAGTAACTATATTTAACCTGGTTTTCTTATCTTGGAAAAATAAATGTCAAGGGTGGGCAACACGTGTCATGGAGGTTTTGCCTATGGTATTGTAAAACCACAAATGGTTTCCAGGTTGTAAAATTCCTATATAATGAGGGCTTGGAGAGGAGTTTGTATCATGGAGTTTTGGTTTGCAAGGCTGGGTGCTAGAAGGATGCTAGTGAAGTCTCTCCAAGCTTGAGTTGAGGTGATGCTCTTGTAAGAACTTGCATTGCAAGTGTATTGTAATCTCTTGTTGATTTGTTAATATACTATGCAGGTTTTAGAGTGTGGGGTTTTTCACCCGTATGGGTTTTCCCTACGATAATCGTTGTGTTATGCGTTTCTTGTTTTATTTCTACTCTATTTGCTTCTTGTGATCTTTGTAATAGTTAAGTTGAAATTTGCAAAATTATCCTCTCAAGATTAGCGTAGGAAGCGTTTTCGCACACCTTTGCTTCCTTACACCACATACACATGGTCAAGCATATGATACTCACCTTCGCAGACCATTATGGAAGTCTTATGCAGAAAAATATACTCAATCACATGCTAATGCTAAGGACCAACCACCAAATAAATTGGATATCCAAAGGCATGATCAAAATTTGGACACAAGGAAACCCAACGTCAAATTTGGGGGCAACACACTAGAACAAACTCATGACATGCCTGTAGAGTTTGGCATACATGGACAAAGCAGATATTCCGTTCCTCACCATGACTCTATACCAAGTGGTCCATATACACAACATCATTAGAGACCTCCTCCATATGAACATGTGTATGATCAATATCATCCATTTATGCAACATGCTCCTCCTCCAATTGGTGCCTCAAGCATGGGATATGGTCCAAGAAGTCGATCTCCACCTAAGAACAATTTGGAACAACAAATCAAGGACTTGCAAAAGAAAATGGAGGACATAAATACACCGAAGCTAACTTACACAATGAGAGACATATGTCCCTATCCATTTGACAAAAGCATTCCAATGCCTCCATTTCCTACACACTTTGTGACACCTAAGTTTGATAAGTACAGAGGAAAAGGGGATCCTAAGGCACACAAAAGACAATTTTTCACAACTTGCATTGAGGTAGCAGCAGAAGAGACATATTTGATGAGATTATTCCCACAAAGCTTAGGTGATCAAGCTATGGAATGGTTCTCCCAACTGCCACCTGGAATTAAGTCATGGGGTGATCTAGCAGAGGCATTTATCAAACATTTCTCATACAACATAGAGATAGACATATCAGTCACTACCTTGTGCAACACCAAGCAAAAGGATGGAGAATATTTTTCATCATTTTTACAAAGATGGAGAAATCTAGCCAGCAGATGCTCTTGTGAAATTCCACAGAAACAAATGGTAGAAATGTTCACTCAGAATGTTAACAAAGACATTGGTTATGACCTAGGAAAAGCTTGTTTGTCCACCTTCAAGGACGTCATTGAAAAAGGCTTAGTGACAGAGAAGGTCCTAATTGAACAAGGAGTCATTAAGATATTCGAGGAAAACAAAGATGACTTTAAAGGAAAAGATAAGCCAAGATTTTGGAATAAAAACAAGAACACAGTCAATGATGGTGTTGTTGATGCCAATACAATACGACCCAAAATTGTTTTTTCTGGATCAAGTTCTACAAACAATCAAGTGAATACTCAAACAACTTCCAAATCATGAAGGAAGTACACCCCATTGGGAGAACCACTTGAGTCCATTTTCAAGAAGCTAGTGGAAAACAAGATAATAACAGTTCTAGATTTTCCTCCATATGAACCAAAGGTTAAACCAAATTGGTGGAATGATGACGAGTATTGCAAATTTCACAAGAGAAAAGAATATAAAATAGGAAATCACCATCGACTGAAGAACATCATACAAGATCTCATTGATAGAGGTGACATTGAGATTGAAGGACACTCATCCAATCAAGAACATGAGATGTTTAAGGAACCATTCCCGAAATATGACAAGGGAAAAGATAAAGCCACAGATGACCAAACCAACTATACCAAAGCATCTTATAACTATGATTCAACTATCAATCACATTTCGATGGACAATTATGTCTCTACCATTATCATCAAGGATAAAATGCTTGAGACTTCTACCCAAAGACCCAAGATTGTCCTAAAAGGCATTGGATCTTCTTCCGAACCAACCTCTGAATGTAATGTCACAACTCATAGAGGTAAATTTACTTTGCATGATGCTCCAACCAAAAACACCGCTTTGTCATCAACTAAGCCTGAGTATGACCTTGTAGAATAGTTAGGGAAGACACCCATGCTTATCTCCATCCTTGAGCTCTTACACATATCCCCCGCACATAAAGCCATTCTTGACAAACTCTTGAGAGACACTTCTATCCCTACTGATCTGAACATGGACCAGTTTCAAGCCATGGTGGGATACCTTTCTGTTCCACACTCACTTACATTCACAGAAGCCGATGACGCTTCCGTAAGTCAGCCACATAATGCACCTTTACACATTGAAGCCTTCATACACAAACATCGAATAAAACAAGTCCTGATAGATGGAGGAGCAGGTCTAAACATTTGTACATTAAGCACTATTAAACAATTGGGATATTCTGATAAAGCTATGAATTCTACAAACAAAATTACCATCAAGGCATATGATGATGAAGAGCGTTCATCCAAGGGCACAGTCACCTTACCTCTCAGAGTTGGGCCAGTTACAAAGGATGTGGTTTTTCAATTCCTAGACCTGGATCTCACATATAACATATTGCTAGGATGTCCATGGATTCATGAGATGAATGTAGTACCATATACATATCATCGATGTATCAAGTTTCCACACAATGGAGTTGAAGTGACCATCAAAGCTGACCCAAATCCATTCATATATTGCAACAATATGCAACCTAGATTAGAAATAACAATACCAGTCAATCGAGAGGCTATTCCATCATCAGCATATGTGGATCCAGAATCATTAAAAGCTTCAACGTCAAAGCAAACAGAGCTCAAAGAAAAGTTCAAGATTAAAGACATGGGATGTGGTGAGTATATCTTTCATCTTGATCAACTCCCACTATCTTCTAACACATTTAGTCAAGAGGAACAATCTATAAACAATCTGCAATGCCAAGGAATTGGGTGTGAACCACCTAGTGTTGTGGCTACTGAGTCTGAATGCAAATCTCCTCTAGTGGTGCAAGCAACTCTTGATATCAATAATCCTAAGAGTGGTTCCAACAAAGAATCTATTGAGTGTATCTCCAACCCTCTTGAGAACTCACATAGCCTTACCATATCATCCAATCATCCCATTTCCACTTCTCTCCCAGACTTGGATCAACAAGAATCACAAAAGCCCTTACTAATTGGGGATGAAAAATCAAGCTTTGAAAAGAAAAATCTAAAACTCAAAACTACAGAAAAGTCCTTTAGTCCAAATCAAAATCAAAAGCTACTGGACTCCACAAAAATCAAAGTCAAGGATAAAAATCCTATGAACCAAAAAGAACAAGAGTTGATCTCCCCTAATATCAAAATAACTGGGGGCAAAAGTTCTAAAATCTCAAGCCAAAAAGTACACTTGTTGATCCTAAGTCTCCATCATGCTATCCTACTTTCACTTCTTTTCGCAATCATAAGCCTTCATCACTCATCCACTTGTTTTGCACATCCTTTACCTTCTGGCGATACATCATGGACCTTTAATGGAGCTTCCTTGAAGGAATTTGTTGTCAGGGATGCCCAAACTTCTTCAGGTGACACGCATATGGGCCTGTGTAGTCCACACACTAGTAATTCTATCTCAGTTTCTTCATCAAGGAAGACAGTCACTCGAGATACACATCATTCAGTCAAGGAACGTTGTAGTTACAATCATAAAGTGAAGCCTCACAGATTTGAGGTAGGTGACTTGGTTCTTAGAGAAAATCCTAAAAATTAGCAAGACAGAGAGAAGAAGGGCAAGTTTGAACCAAACTGGCTTGGTCCTTACATCATCACAACAACATATGGATCTGGTGCATATCAACTCTCAACCACAGAGGGTGAACCTTTGGAGGATCCTATCAATAGCATGCACCTTCGTAGGTTTTACACATAGCTCTTCAGAGTATCCTAATTCAAAAATACAAAAAAAAAATCAAATATATCAAAAATAAACATAAAAAATCGTTACTGGGTGAAAACCTGGCAAACAGGCACCTTGTAACAAAACAAAAAAAAAAGTAAAGAAAAACATTTTCGTCCAATGGTGAAAACCACTTCGGTGGCGCCCTGGGCAAGTGCCATGGTGAAAACTAGGTCACCAGTGCCATGCGTAGAGACATTGCTCCTCCCTCCTTCAGGATTACATTTCATCCTTTCACTTTGCACACACTCACAACCTATTCATCCATAACAAAATTATCCATTCCCATCATGGCTTGTTATTGATCTACCTAAGATTGGTTAGCCATTCATAATAAACATTCCTTTGCACCCCTTTCCATCCATAATAAATCAACTCTTATTTGTGGCTAAGGCAAATCCTACGTATAGTAATGGGTGTGGAACTGAGAGCATCACACGTTTCGAGGAGTACAATTTCTTCCACTTTTCTTCAGTCTATCCGCGCACAATCCACAATAAAGCAGCATTTGCATCACTAGTCTGCAATAAAGTATCAGTTTCATGGATTCAGTCAGTTTCAGATGAGACACTACAGCAACAATGGGCTTCAACAAATCAAATCTTTCAACAGATTCAGACAACATTATGGTGCAGTGTTCTCTATCCTTTTATGAAAGTAAACATTTTGACCATAATCAAATAAGACTTATACAAGTGACAAGAGACACTAAACTTGAGGACTATAGTGAATGTTGGTGTCGAGTCTTTATTTTCTTTTGATTTTATCTTTTTGGTGACACGTCTTTTAGCTTTTCCAGGATGTCTCTAACTAGAGATTTTATCTCCAGGATGTCTTTGACTAGAAAGGCGAGGATGGGGTATCCTCACCTATTTTTTTTCTTTGCTATCTGTGGATTGTCTCTTAGTAATGCTATGAATTGTCCAAGGATATGAGGACACTGTGAGTCTAGTGTGAACTGGGGCATTCCTTGTTTGTGACTGTCTTATCTCCATGCAAACAGGTACAATGACTTTCTGGGTCGAACATATGCTTCGATTGTCGTAACCTACTTGCCATAATAAAGCTCAATGATGATAACGCACAAGAAGCTCTTTCACTTTCATATCTTCTACCTTCCATCCCCCTTTCTTGATTGACTTCCATCGTCCTTCTTGAGTCCACATAACTTGCTATCACACGACTGAGTATAATGACACACCAAAAACATTTGCATTTCATGTAGTTTACACTTGCATTACCACATATTAAGAATTTCATACATACATATAGGTATCACAATTGCATCATATCCTGCACACAATACATATTAGAACATTTCACATTTTCATCATGTAAATAATCATTTGCATTTCATACATTCACATTTGCATTTGCATAACATATTAAAAACATAAAAGAACAAAAATATTGCATTTCCTCATGTACATATTTGCATCCATAACATAAGCATCACATAGAAACATACATCATGAAACATCTCATCACATAGTTACACATGCATATAGCTTCCGCAAAGAATCATCTCATATATATAATCATAAGTGTCATGATACAATGATGTCAAAATACATATGGCTACACAGCCAACCCTCGTGTCGCCCTATCCGGACATAGGAACTCACTGATAACTGCTGCCAACACTGCTGGTAGTGCTAATCCTATCTATGTCATGTTATCCCAAGCCACGTGTCCAACCCTCATCTCCAATCCTGAATCCTGGAACACTCATCTCAGTGCATCCCTATCTCCCTCTCGATCGTAGGGAACTAACTCCCCATTGATCGGTATCCTCAGTATCCTATACACATCCTCCAAGGTGACTGTCATCTCACCCATAGGAAAATGAAAAGTGCATGTCTCTGAATGCCATCTCTCAGCAAGCGTAGTCAGCAATCCCATATTTGCCCAAAACTCAGGCACATACAGAATATGGCGCAATCCCATAACCTTAATCATTGCTCTATCTTCAAATGTCAGCTCTAGTCGTAAACTCTGAGATGATGGGAATCTCTCTCGTGACTCCAGCATAGGTAGGTCCTCCTGCAGTCAAGCAAATCAACTATGTCAATCATAGTGGCATTCCCTGTTCATCACAAAATGCTTCTTTTTATCCTAGTGCTTATATTTATCATATGGCGCTCTATCCTAGTGACACTGTTCATCACAAAGTGTTGCTATTTATCCTAGTGGTACTCCCTGTTCATCACAAAGTACTACGTGTTTTTGCACTCCTTGTTCATCACAAAGTGCTGCTTACATTTGCACTCACTGTTCATCACAAAATGCTGCTCATATTAGTACTCCCTGTTCATCACAAAGTGCCTTGATCTATTCTATCCTAGGGCCTCTGCTTGAGTGTATCCTCTTGAGTAGTTTCCTAATTGGCAACGTATGTTCTATCATAGAATTGTCAATCCTAGCCCTATCTACTATCCTAGTCTTCCCTAGAGGACTTGCTTGAGTGTATCCTCTTAGCAGCTTATCCAATCGACAACATATATTCATCACAGAACTGCCGATTTGGCCTAGAAGACATAAACACGCATTTATTACATTACCTAGCATGCATTTATGACAACATTTATTGCAACAAAGTACAAGGAGGTTTTGTGGTACTTACTGGCTCTCCTGCATCTGCTGGCCTCTGAAATCGGCGAACACGATCGAATCTATGCACCAATGCCATCGTTGCTGACTATTGCTACTCTATTTTCTCTCTGCACTTTGATCTCTTGGATGTGTGGATGACAATGAGAATGTTTTCCTTCATGGTCTATCTTATAGACTGCCCTAGCCCTAGCCCTAGTTTCTCGAGTCAGTCTTCATTATCCCGTGACTCTGTCACTCTATCCTATTTGGTCAACCCTTTCTAGCCTTTCTTTCTTATCGAGAGATTGTTTGTGATCTTTTCAGACATTTTCATCCAATCTCTCAAGGGGGCATATCATTCCCATCTTGGGGCAACTTTGTATCAGTTCATATTATCTTCTTTGAAACAACGCGACAAGTTGCATTGTCTCAAAGAGGGGCAAACTGTAGACACCTAAAATTGTCATGTCTAATTAAATAAATATTTTTATTTATTTAATTATCTAAGCCTAACTCTTCTATTAATTAAATAAATCTTTATTTATTTAATTAATTCATTTATCCTCTTCTAGCCTTATTTCTCATTTAAATAAATACATTTATTTATTTAAATTATCTTTTTCTTAAATTAAATAAATATCTTATTTATTTAATTGATCCCACTTCTTCTATTAATTAAATAAATCTTTATTTATTTAATTAATTCATTAACCTTTTCTACCCATGACACATGTCATTCATCTCTTAATTCATACACTACCTACCCTCTTATTATTTTATTATTTTCTCTACCTACCCTCTAATCATAGCTGACCTCTTTTACACCTTTCAATCTTATCCCTTCATTTCTTATAGTGTCTTCTATATAAGGAGATGCTTCCTTCATTATCAACCCTAACTAATCAATCTATGCATTCAACCCCGACTACGCTTTCAAACTTGCATATGCAATCAAGCCTACTTGCAACCACATTTCCGTTCTTTGTTGAGCTCTTGTGCACATATAAAATCTGAGAGCAAATATATCAAGAAAGATCAATGGAGATAGGAAGAATGGATATCCAAACCCTATTGGACATGTGATGGTATAATTTTTGCGATTTCATTGTCTTAGGTAATCTTCATATGTTATGGTGGCTCTTTGTTGTTGTTAGGCTAGGGTTTTGTGGTTGAATTCATTTAGTCTTTCAATATTGTTAATCCATTTTCACCATATACACCGGTTAACAAGTGAAGACTGGAAAAATGGAACATAGTTGTTCTTGATCAAAAAGATTAACTATAGCTTGGGGTCTTTGTTCAGATTGAGATCTTCATACCACTTGGGTCTTCAATCATACTAAGACTGGTAATCTTTTTCTGCATAACACCGATAGTCTCCAACAAACAAAGACTATACATACAATACCGGTTAGAACAGCTACTGGTTGAGAATAATACATTCATCAAATAAATGTGTGTCCATCAATGACAATCACAACTAAATATCATCAAAATACCAACAATATGTCTTTACTGTAGGGAGAATTGTAGTTAATTGGTTTTCTAGACAGTAAAAGGTTGTTGTACTTTCAACCATTGAAGTTGAGTATGTGGTTTCCATTGAAGCTAGCAAGAAGATGATTTGATTACAATGTTTTTTGGAGGAATTAGGAAAGATGCAAGAGGATAGCCTATTGTACATTGATAGACAGAGTTCCATTCATCTTGCAAATAATTTCGCTCTTTATTCAAGGAAAAAACACATTCAGCTCAGGTACCACTTTATACAATCTATTTTGGAGGATGGATAGTTACGACTTGAGAAGATTCACAAGTGACAATCCTACAGATATATTCACGAAGGCAGTCACACGAGAGAAGTTGAGTTCCTCATCATCTTCTATTGGCTTTCTTGACTAAAAATCATGAATTAAGGAACAACCAAGTTTAGGTGTTTTATCCAGTGGGAGTTGCAAGTGCAGTAGTGTTGTTTAGGATTAGTCTCCAAGTGGGAGATTGTTTGGTGTTGAGTTTGATTAGTCTCCAAGTGGGGATTGTTGGTATTTGGGGACTGATCATGCAAGTATTGTACACTCATTGGGTGGAGTTGTTGGCCCAAAGGGTTGAAGTAATGGTGAGCCAAAGGCACCCCCAAAATTTTTCTCATACGTGTACGAGAATATGAGAATACAAGTACAAGGATAAGATTATGAGAATATTCTTTTAGGGTTAGGGTTAATTTTGTTAACCGACATTGTATGTTGCCCTAAAAATTGCATGTTATAAGTAGCTAGAATGTAAAAGGCACTGTAATGGTGTTGTACTGATTTACTAGATAATAAGAAAAGATTAGATGATTGTGTTTTGTGGATGTAGCCGATCTTGGGTGAACCACATTAAATCTCTGTGTTATTTGTGTTATGCATTTTTCTTCATCTTTTTTGTTTGTATGTGCATATAATTGTTAATTCACATTTTCTCCGGATGTGCCTAAACCCTAACAAAGAGCACTAGTTATCGTTCATGTTCCAATAACCGTTCACTCCTTGCACACTCAACCCTTCAATTATTAACTTTAAAAATAAAAAAAAGTAAATAACTAAAAGCCCATTAATAAATTTCACATGTACCAATAGCTGCTCATTTTTTAGTATTTTTGGATCAGAATTGGCTCATTTGTGCACCTTATTGGTACACATAGTGCACCACTTCTGGGGCATTTGTGCATAAGTATTGGAAATTTTAAGTGCACAATTATTGTGGCATCTTTAATCAAGTATCAAGTGACACTTTGAAATGTGTACTTTTTGAGCCTTGAATGCATAATAGATCGCACAATGTGTATTGTTACTACCTGAAAGCTAAATCAATAGATATCAGTAATTAAATTGCATGTAGATCTACAACAATATTGTTTTTGTCAAAATTCAATTGACTTCTTAGAATTTGTGGGTGCACGAAGTTGGTTGTAATGGCTACCGATATGCTTCCCCTAGATGTTTCAACATCTTAAGTCAAAGTTTTTTTTTTTCTTTTTCTTGTCTTCTTGAATTATAGATAAAATGAAATCCTCTCCAAACAAAAAGACTAGCACCCAAAATTACCCACTTACACTTTACACAAACACCAAGAACTCTTAAATTAAAGGAAAAAAAAGAATAAAAACCATTAAATTTTAAGAGCAGATTAAATAACAATAACAGAAAAATTAAAAATATTTAAACAATAAAAAAAATTATTATATAACAAGAGTTGTGTTGCAGCTAAAGTCCCTACCTAATGCAAAAAATAGCAGAGATTGACATATCACAAATAAAGCCCCATCTTGAAGTTTGAAAGAAAAGTGATTGCTTGTCCTGTGGTCATATTACCATATGCGTTGAATATTATATCTACAATAGGCTTGCTTAGATAGAGATATGCTATGATATATTCATGTTTATTATTTTTATTCCTAGTGTTTGCATAGAGAACAATATAAAACTCAATTGAGTACAAGGTTTTCCATATGATGCAAAGCACATGACATAGTACCATCTTAGTGGTTGCAGTGACTATACTAATTGGAAGAGTTAAAGTCACTGCCAACAAACAAGTGAACACCACTCCCCACCATGGTAGTTCTAACTATTTCTCAAACCCTTGGCATGTTGCAATAGTCACTCAATTGAACTCACTTTCCATAAAATACCAATGGATGGGATATTTGGTGAAAGACTAGAGAAAATATTAGACTGTGAGTGAATGCAAATAAGATACTCATGTGTAGTTTACTATAGTCTTGGTATGCTTCAACATTGAAGCTAAAAAATTTTGTGAGAAATTTTGTGGTATTATACTTCTAACCATTTACTATGAAAAGAAAATGAAGTAAAAAATGTTAGGGAGAGGCCATGCAGAATCCATGGTAATATTAAATTACATGTACACATGAAGTCAAAACATATGGAGATAAATTCCTTCAAAAATTTCTTTAATCATTTTCTTATTCTTAATTTGTAGGATGTATTTAGTGTAACAACATACTTGTGAATAGGTCTCATGAAAGCATTGGCCAATCTTTTTATTATAAGCATTATTTTTATAGGCTAGGGGAATAGTTAGATATATGATGATGAAACTAGTCATGACATTGACTACTAACAACCAATAGCAATAAATTTGTAGGAGTAATTTTTTTTATTATTATATCCTTCAAGTTGTTGTCTATGCAGTAGTTCTTTCCGCAATGCACAACCTTGCTTAAAAATGTCAGAAATAATTTTTTGGTAGGGCCATGTGTTCTTCTAGCAAAATTTTTAAAACAATAGGAAACATGAACATGTATCCAATTATGGAGAAACTTGAAATAAATCATAGTAAATAATGAACCAACCACATTCAAATTCCCTAAAAAAACCTCAGGGAAACCATAACAAGTGATGCATGTTATGTTTCTACATAAATTGTGTTGTGCATTCTGTAGAACACAAGATGCCACTGAGAGGGGGGGTGAATCAGTGGTATTAAAAAACCTTACCCTTTCAATCCTAAAAGTGTGTATTGGTTAGAAGTTCAAACACAAAGTAAATATACCAGAGAGATAGGGGGAGACATAAAGATGCAAGCACACACAAATACACATCACATAACACCATATGTACGAGGAAAACCCAATGTGGGAAAAACCTTGGTGAGAAATGCTACTTGAGTCTACTCCTCCAATCCAGCCTCACAATAAATAACAGATTAAAAATTTTAGGGCACCAACCCAAGGAGGACCAACCCCTAATTTTAGGGCACCAACCCAAGGAGCACCAACCCCTAATTTTAGGGCACCAACCCCTAATTTTAGGGCACCAACCCAAGGAGCACAAACCCCTAATTTAGGGTACCAACCCAAGGAGCACCAACCCCTAACTATTTATGGCTACCAACCCAAAGGAAAACCAACCCCTCCACCAAGCACCAACTCAGTGAATACAATGAATAATATTAAAATAATACATTAGTAATAATCTGGTTACAAATGAGTTTTGTAACCTCTGCATATAATCTCTTCACTGGTTCACCTCTGCTCTGTTCTTTGTCGGTTCTCTACTCACCTTCACTCTCTATTACAACTTTACCGATTCAAGCTCTATCTCTCCTTTGTCAATTTACTATTCTTTGATCCACTTCCTCTTGTCACTACCAGTACTTTGTTCACAATGTTCTGCTTCACTCACTGCTGCCTTCTTAAGATTCTAACACTACCAGTCCACTTCTACTCTATTTCTACCTTTCTTGATCCCCACTGGTACTCACCCTTCTCTCCTTGACTCTCTACTATTATCTTGGTGTTTCTCCCTTGCCAGTTCACATGACTGTTATACTCTTTTGTAGTTTACTGGTTACTTTAACCTTACCGGTTAAACCTCCGCTAAACTCTCTTAGCAGTTACACCTTCCAACACTAAGTCACTATGATCTTCGATGAACTCTCTGATTGGTTAACTCTCTGATGCACACTCACACACTTATCCAGCATCACAACATCATTGGCATCATCAATCACTAAGGTCTTTGGTTGACATATTTATACTTGAGCTTTCCTGCCAAAACAAAATTCAATCTTCACACGTCTAGGGTTTCTTCATCAACCATGAGGTGTACCAAATCCAATCAGATCTTGTTCTTGGGATTGACAGCCTACAACAGGTCACTAAACACGCCATTTGTCTTCCTTCTAGTACACTTTTGCTATACTTAGCAACCTGCAAACTGATCACTGACCCTACATCTATCAATCACATTAATGATCTCACAGTCCCTTTCTCCATAACATATTGCAATCCGATGTCTCACTTTGATCATTGCATCATTTATATCTTCAGTTTGCATCGACCCACAAAGCCCTACAACTCACCTGTGATTTTTGTCGACTGAATTAAACACTAAATTAGTCATCAACTACCTCACCAACACACTAATCACCATTGTATCTTGGCCACCTAGAGACCACGTGTCATCTATGTCGGCATCCACCTCTGCTCATACCATTGTGTTGGTTCAGATTTAGTCACCAACCACAACACACAACCTATGCATACTTTATACTACCGGTCTTCTTGCCTTGCCAGTTATGCTCTAGCCAATTAGCCTACATGCCATCTCTTTTCTATTCTACCTGTGGGATCACATTTTCCTGGTCACCAAACTTTCCAATCCACAATATGTATCCAGAGTGAGTTACTATACACATGTCCATATGATAGGAGATTTTCACTTTGCCTCTTTGCTCTCTTACCAGTTGACATTGACATGTCAATGGTCTCTAATGCACACCTCCTATCATATTGGTTGTAAGATAATCTTAGACATCAATCATCAACAAACATCTCTGTTGATATCAGCAACCCATAGTGAATCCATATCCACAAATACTAACACTTACCTTCTTCTTCATTTTACCGGTTCTCCTCTCAACTGGTTTGTCTAAGTGACAAACTCATCACTCCTCACTCTTCCTCTTCTTGTCTCAGTATCTTATCATACTTTCCCTTGCTGATCTGGTGCACATCTCCGATTTCACATATTGGAGGCTTCTAATGTTTCACTTTGGTCATCTGGTATGTGTCTTCAACGAGCTGCCTTTAAATTCTCTGATTTTCTTATCCTGGAGGGTTATAATGCATTCCATGCATGTTGTGAGATAAGCTCAGTATGACCACTTACTGATAGAAGTGGATGGACCAAAGCACTTAACCCGACTTTACTGAAATTGAGCAAATATATCTTGAATCTGGCATACAATTCGGTAGACATCCCCTTTGTCTACCTTACTAACTTGTATTAGCCCAAACTCTATCAGTCATATCTTCATCCTGTGATAACATCTTCATCCGGTGGGAGTCTTGCTGTATGACATCTAGCTGCATACCGATTTCCTGCACTTTCTCCATTAGCTCAAACTTGCTTGCTTACCGTTTACATGCTTACCGGTTGGCAAAAATACACTGCCAACACATTACTTACCAGATACATACCACACAAGTCTCCAATACTTACTCACCAGTTCATACCATAACTTGTAACATACCGGTTGATATCTCATGACCACAAAGCCGATCGACATCCTATACTTACCGGTGACAGGCTAGATACTGGTAACATGCTATACTGGTTGACATGAATGACAAAAATGTCGGTTGATATCAATGACAACACAATGCCAACAATCTCCCCCTTTGGCATTGATGTCAACACATGTATTATTTGGCATACTATAGGTTTCTCTCCCCCTTTGACACAATGATAAAGGGTACTGACAAAGCTTTCTACCAGTTGCTTCTCCCCCTTTGACCATTATATTCTGCATCCTCTCATCCAGCAACACTTGAGGTAGAGGGCCCAGACACCAACTGATACCAATTGTATATACCAATCTGATAACAATTATAAAAAAGCGTGTCAGTGAATTTCACTTACCTATCAGTTAGACTGCATCTTCTCCCCCTTTGATATGTAAAAAGTTATTCTGACACCAATTTGATATCACTTGTATGTTTTCCCCCTGTGCAGGTAACTTTCCCTCTTTGTTCACAACCGGTTGAATGAGGACTTTTCTCTTCCTTTGCAGGTTATTCTCCCGATAGAGAAAGCTATTGTTCCTTTCACCTGGTGTCTTGTACCACAACATAGACACCCGATCTCCCCTTGTGTCTAGCATGTCTGATACCAATCAAAAGATATGGCTGTGAACTCCCCTGAACCATAGGTCTTCGATCTTCGTTGCCTGTCAGATGTTAAACCGAAGCTCCAATTTTCAGCTTATACAAGTTGAGACGAGTATATGTGGTCTATTGATGATCTTCTAGCTCCATGATATCCATCACAACTTGTGACATGATCTTACATGACCATAATGCCAAGCCACATCACCATCACATCAACTATCAAACCGGTTGAATCAAAATGATTCATGCATATGAGGTGGACTACTGGACCAACACATTGTCATTCACGTCTTCTCCAATATCACCCGAGACATAATTTCCTCAGTCCACACCACTAGAGTCACTGCAATGATCATAATCTATAATTCTGGTTAACAACTATGTCGGTGACACACTATACATACCGGTTCACTATACCGGACCAATGTATTTACCGAAACACCTTCCTCTGAACTCCATCTTCCTAGTCAAATGTCTCTGATCCCAATTGTAGTTTAACCATCCATTGACACTTGCAGAATTGATCCTTCTAACATGTGTAAATGTGTAGCTAAGGGAGTAACTAATCATACTGTCATTCCATCTTCTTCCTTGTGCCAACAACAAATAGTCCTTTCATTTGTCTATTTCAGCTACGAGGGTGAATGATATGATCAATATGTAACTCCCCTTGAGTTCTGCATCTCCTTCAAGTCTTAGGATATATCACCCATGCATTGAATGCACAATGCTTGCCCATGGTTATATTCTCTTCCTTCTTCCTCCATACCTGCTTGATTTCCCTTCTCTTTTCATTTGCAGTCTCTGGAGTAATGTTGGCTTTCTTTGGCTGATTGGTCCTTGCTCTACAAAATTTTGCAACATGTCCATAAGCATTTCTATAGAAACATACTATGTGCATTCCAACCTAATGATTATGGGATCTTCTATTAATCTCACCTGCTCCTCTTCTCCTGACCATGTTGTTGTAGCCAACTACCAGTTTCAATAGACTCCCCAATCTTGCATGAATATTTCCCCTTTGGTTCCATGTAGGTCTTTGACTCCTATACATTTTGTCATCTCTTCCATGCTGACCATAGTTGCTATATCTTATAATTTTGTTAGAAGAGAAGGTGGAAGGGTTGCCATATGTTTGAAGATTCTTCTTTCTACACTCATGAATTCTATGGCCAAAACCATTACATCTTTGACAAACTAAATTGTTATTCCTTGAAAAAATATTTTGTCTATTCCTGGACCTCTTTGTACATTCATTTGCCCTATGACCATAATCTTTACATGAAAAACAACAACCAGAGAAAGAGGGAATATAACTTACAAATTTGTTTTGCCAAACATGAGGTGATCTTACTGGTTTGGCTTCTCTATTTCTACTTCTCCAGGGACTTGTCTTGTGGGTAGCAACATTTCTTTGTCCTCTACCGGTAGAAGATCTTCTAGATTGTCTTCTCTTATTGTTGTTGTTGATAAGGTCATCTTCTCTCAGCTTTCCTTTTCCTTTTGAATCAACATTATTCCTCCCTGCAATAGTCATCTTTAGCTTCATGTCCTCACCGGTTGTAGTTAGGTCAACCTTCTTCCTTGGAGCATTCTTGACTGTGAAGGCCTGTCCCTTGTTCTCTCCACTTGAGAAGACAAAATGAATTTCTTTGAGGGAGGCAACCTTGGTTGTGGAGCATTTATCGACATCATATCCAACTCCTCTGGTGTCCTTGGAGTGTTTTTGCTTGTTCAACATTTTATCCAAGGCTTCACTGCTGCCATCATACTAGATCCTCACCTTGAGCTCATTTAGGCACTTCTCAAGGTCTTTCTATAGTTTCTCCATTTCACCTTTTGTCTTCTGACATTCTTTATCCTTGGCCTCTAGCTCTGATGCTAAATCTTTACACTTGCATTTCTTGGTGTCCAAATCCAATTTTTATTCTACATTCATCCTTTTAGCATCATCCACTTGTGCTTTCAGATCTGCATTGGTTGACTCTGACTCTTGAAGACATTTGATCAACCAGTCTTGTTCCACAATAGCAACATTCTTGAACATCTTATATTCTTTTCTTACTTTGCTAAGCTCCTCAAGTGCACTAACAAGTTCTCCTTCAAGATCTACTTCAACTTTATCTTCTTCAATCACTACCAAACACATCTTGCTGATATGATTGATTAGCATGATCACTTTGAGATGTGTGCATCTTACTTTGTGTCTCTTGGGCCATGAAGATATGCATTTCTTCTTCATCATTGTTGCTGCTACTAACTGATCTATCTTCATATTCATGTTCATGTGTCTCATTTCTCTTCTTGCTCTCAAAAATTGGTTCTATAGTTCTAGGTTCATTACCATAGAGCTTATTCAATCTATCCCACAAACTCTTTGCAGACTTGTACCTGTCCACCTATCAAGAAACATCATCTGAGAGCCCACTGAGTATAGCCTTCATTGCTTCAATATTACATTCATATCTTCTTTCTGCATCAGGACTGATGTAAGGGCTGACAGGACTAGAATAGCCATTTACAACCGACATCCATACGTCATACCCTAAAGAGGATAGGTAGACTTCTATCCTACAACTTCAAATGGAAAAGTTTGACCCATCAAACACCGAAGTAGAGATTGACTCAAAACTGACCATCGTGTTCTCAAACCAGAATCTACCCATGCTGGAGAAAGCTTATCTAACTAGGAACCTATGCTCTGATACCAATTGTAGAACACAAGATGCCACTGAGAGGGGGGTGAATCAGTGATATTCAAAAACCTTAATCTTGTAATCCTAAAAGTGTGTACCAGTTAGCAGTTCAAACATAGAGTAAAAACACTAGAGAGGTAGGGAGAGACATAAAGATGCACCCACACACAAATACACATCACATAACACCAGATGTACGAGGAAAACCCAATGTGGGAAAAACTCGGTGAGCAATGCTGCTGGAGTCTACTGCTCCAATCCAGCCTCACAATAAACAACTAATTACAAAGTTTAGGGCACCAACCCAAGGAGCACCAACCCTTGATTTTAGGGCACCAACCCAACGAGCACCAACTCCTAATTTTAGGGCACCAACCCAAGGAGCACCAACCCCTAATTTAGGGAACCAACCCAAGGAGCACAAACCCCTAACTGTTTATGGGCACCAACCCAAAAGAGCACCTACCTCTGCACCGACCACCAACTCAGTGAATACAATGAATAATATCAAAACAATGTATTAGTAATAATCCGGTTACAAGTGAGATTTGTAACCTCTGCATATAATATCTTCATCACTTCACCTCTACTCTATTCTCTGTCAGTTCTCTACTCACCTTCACTCTCTGCTTCAAATTTTTCCAGCACAGACTCTATCTCTCCTCTGCCAGTTTACTATTCTCTAATCCACTGCCTCTTGTCACTATCGATACTCTGCTCACACTATTTTACTTCACTCAATGCTGCCTTAAGGTTCTAACACTACTGGTCCACTTCTACTCCATTTCTGCCTTGCCTGATCCCCACTAGTACTAACCCTTCTCTCCTTGACTCTCTACTAGTGTCTTGGTGTTTCTCCCTTGCGGGTTTACACAACTGTTATACTCTTTTGCAACTTACTGGTTACTTTATCCTTACCTGTTAAACCTCTGCTAAACCCTCTTACCAGTTACACCTTCCAACACTCAGTCATAATGATCTTAGATGAACTCTCTGACTAGTTAACTCTCTGATGCACACTCACACACTCTTATCCGACATCACAACATCATTGGCGACATCAATCACTAAGGTCTTTTCTCGATATATTTATACTTGAGCTTTCCCACCAAAATAGAATTCAATCTTCACATGTCTAGGGCTTCTTCATCAACCACAAGACATACCAAATCCAATCAGATCTTGTTCATGGGATTCACCGCCTACAATAGATCACTCAACATGCCATTTGTCTTCCTTTCAGTACACGTTTTCTATACTTAGCAACCTACAAATTGGTCACCGACCCTGCATCTGTCAATCACATTAAATGATCTCACAGTTCCTTTCTCCAGATCAGATCGCAACCTGATGTCCTACTTTGATCATTGCATCACCTATATCTTCAGTTTGCATCGAGCCACAAACCCTTGCAACTCACCCATGATTTTCACCGACTGCATTAAACACCGACTTAGTCGACAACTACCTCACTGACGCATCAATCACCATTGTATATTACCAACTTGGAGACCACATGTCATCTCTGTCGGCATCCACCTCTGCTCACACCACTATGTCAGTTTAGATTTAGTCACCGACTACAACACACAAGTGGTGCATACTTTATACTATCGGTCTTCTTGCCTTGCAAATTATGCTCTAACCGGTTAACCTACATGCTAGCTCTTGTCTGTTTTGCCGGTGGGATCACATTTGCCCGATCACCAAACTTTCCAATCCACAACATGTATCCAGAGTGAGTCACTATACACATGTCCATATGATAGGATCTTTTCACTTTACCTCTTTGCTCTTATCGGTTGACATTGACATGTCAACAGTCTCTAATGCACACCTCCTATCATACTAGTTGCAAGATAATCTCAAACATCAATCATCAACAAACATCTCTGTTGATATCAACAACCTGAAGTGAATCCATGTCCACAAATGCTAACACTTACCTTCTTCTTCATTTGATCGGTTCTCCTCTCAGCTAGTTTGTCAAAGTGACAAACTCATCAGTCCTCACTCTTCCTCTTCCTATTCTGGTAGCTCATCATACTTTCCCTTGCTAATCCGGTGCACATCTTTGATTTCACATGCTAGAGGCTTAAGATGTTTCACTTTTGTCATCCACTATGTGTCTTCAACCACTTGGCTTTAACTTCTCTAATTTTCTTATCCTGGAGGGTTATAATGCATTCCATGCATTTTGTGAGATAAGCTCAGTATGACCACTTACCAGTATCTAAGTGGATGGACCAAAGCACTTAACCTGCCTTTATTGAAATTGAGAAAATATATCTTCAATGTAGCACATAACTCGGTAGACATCCACTTTGTCTACCTTACTAACTTGCAGTAGCCCAAACTCTATCGGTCATATCTTCATCCTATGATAACATCTTCATCCGGTGGGAGTCCTACTGTATGACATCCAACTGCATACCGGTTGCCTGCACTTTCTCCATTAGCTCAACCTTACTTTCTTACTGATCACATGCTTACCAGTCGGCAACAACACAATGCCAATATATTACTTACCAGATACATACCACACCAGTCTCCAATACTTACTCACCAATTCATACCATAACTTTTAACATACCGGTTGATATCCCATGACCACAATGTCAGTTGACATCCTATACTTACCCGTGATAGGCTATACCAGAAACATGCTATATTGGTTGACATTAATGACAACATAATTCCAACACATTCAACCATGTTGATGAACCAAAACTTGTCTTTCGACTCTTTCTATAACTATTGTTGAAGAGATAATTTACTAGAATAAAAAGGAGCCCTCACAAGATTTCTATTACTTAATGTATGCAAAATGTGTAAATGCAAACAAGCAATGTGAAACAAGGAATTGCCATCCTACTTCTATGAATACATTGTAGAAGGCACCTATATATTTATGTCACAACAATATTTCATGGTGTAAATAGTTGGTAGCTAAGATACTAAAACAAGGAAACACTATAGCTGGTAGAAAATCTTTTTGAATTTTAATTTTCTACCTATATCACAAGAAATAGCTACATGGTAGCCATACCTTCAATAGATATTGTCTGTAAACATGGAATCACTTAAATTCTAGAACATCAACAATCCTTAGATGATCCATGGTGTTGGTTGACTTGACTGACCAACAATATATTCTTTGTGATGTGACATAGGCACTAGTACATTTGGGTCAAGATTTCGACGACCAATCGTCGGATTTTTGACCACATTTCGTCGCACTACCGACAAAAATGGTCGTCGAAAACTTTGTGTCGGAAGTTCCGACTATCCTTGTGGTCATCGCAATTTCGACATTACCACAACCTTTCTGACGACCACCATGCATTCTCATTCCGTGAACGAATACCGTCACCATCTCGGGCTGTCGTCAGAATTCCGACACCAAAGTATAAAATTCTGACAAAGGAGTGTCGTGGGATGCAGAGCATCCTTGTCGGGCGTTTCATTAGTGGTCGTCGTAATTCCAACGACAAGAGATGATGTGAGTCGAATGGCTTTGCCGTCGGTGCATGAAAGCATTGAACGAGTTCTACTTTTAAAAATTACATGAAACATTTTTAATTTATTTGATTCAGTGTTATTTGCAAAAAATGATTATCAATGATGTTTCCTTTCTCCAAGAATTGTCCAGGACGTTTCCATCAGATAATATGTAACATCAAATGACTAAATTTTTTCTTTACAATTGCTTATTTAATTTAAGTATTATCTCAGTGTGAATTAAAATTTATATCTGTACAGAAGCAGAAAATACAAGTTGAAGAGTCTCTTGCATGCAAATTTCCTAAAAGAAAGCAAGCAAACATTATCTTGAATGACATGGAAACAAGCTCATCTGCTGCCTAGAAGAGAGCAATTGGAGAATGGCAGAGGAAAGTGTTTAAGGGTAATAAATAGATAGATAGTATGCAATACAAACAAACAATGTCTGGAGTGTCTGATGTGACATCTCTAATTTATGTCCGGAGGGTCTAACTAGTTTTGGAGTTCCTGCGAAACCTATTGGGCCACACTTGGAGGAAATCAATGTGTTCGTGCAAGGAGCACCTTTTTTCTATTATGAGAATGATACTTTTGCACCTAGGGATATTTGGAAGTCAATATCCAAAAATTTCTATAGTGTGGAACAAGAGTTGGCGGACTCAAAGTATAATTGTTAGCTTTCAGAAGACCAAGAGGTTATGTACACAATCTCCCAATAGAAGAGTGACCACAAGATTTACCTCTCCCCCCAATCACTATTCAGGAAGCACTTCCTCAAACAAAGGACTATTGGCCTCCATGGGATCAAAGAAAAAAATTAAAGCATAGACTCTAGATGATGTGGTGGTGTCCTTCGTGAAGAACTCTACACTATAATTGAAAATTCACAAGGGAAACTGCAAGATAGTGAAGAGAAATACAATCTTGAAAAGTAGTGAATTGAAAATTCACAAGGGAAACTGCAAGATAGTGAAGAGAAATACAATCTTGAAAAGTAGGAAGAATGGATCCTGGTTTGGGTGGGGCCAACTCAGGTGGCTCCTCTAGAGGTTGACGAGATAGAAATCATATTAGGATTTGAAAAAGATCACACTCGTGGAACTTCGTGTGCGAGTGATCAATTGCGGTGTTTGGGTAATGCATTCCAAATAGATACAGTTGCATTCCAAATAGATATAGTCTTGATGGCATGCAACTGTATCTATTTGCAATGCAACTGTATCTATTTGGAATGCATTACCCAAACACCACAATCGATCACTCGCACACGAAGTTCCACGAGTGTGATCTTTTTCAAATCATAATATGATTTCTATCTCGTCAACCTCTAGAGGAGCCACCTGACTTGGCCCCACCCAAACCAAGATCCATTCTTCCCACTTTTCAAGATTGTATTTCTCTTCACTATCTTGTAGTTTCCCTCATGAATTTTCAATTATAGTGTAGAGTTCTTCACGGAGGACACCACCACATCGTCTAGAGTCTATGCTTTAATTTTTTTCTTTGATCCCATGGAGGCCAATAGTCCTCTGTTTGAGGAAGTGCTTCCTGAATAGTCATGGGGGGGAGAGGTAATTCTTGAAATCGCTCTTCTATTGGGAGATTGTGTACATAACCTCTTGGTCTTCTGAAAGCTGACAATTATACTTTGAGTCTGCCAACTCTTGTTCCACACTATAGAAATTTTTGGATATTGACTTCCAAATATCCCTAGGTGCAAAAGTATCATTCTCATAATAGAAAAAAGGTGCTCCTTGCATGAACACATTGGTTTCCTCCAAGCGTGGCCCAATGGGTTTCGTAGGAACTCCAAAACCAATTAGACCCTCCGGACATAAATTAGAGACATCACATCAGACACTCTAGACATTGTTTGTTTGTATTGCATACTATCTATCTATTTATTACCCTTAAACACTTTCCTCTGCCATTCTCCAATTGCTCTCTTCTAGGCAGTTGATGAGCTTGTTTCCATGTCATTCAAGATAATGCCTGCTTGCTTTCTTTTAGGAAATTTGCTTGCACATGACTCTTGAACTTGTATGTTCTGCTTTCGTACAGATATAAATTTTAATTCACACTAAGATAATAATTAAATAAAATAAGCATTTGTAATGAAAAGATTTAGTCATTCGATGTTACATATTATCTGACAGAAAGGTCATAGACAATTCTTGGAGAAAGGAAACATCATTGATAATCATTTTTTGCAAATAACACTGAATCAAATAAATTAAAAATGTTTCATGTAATTTTTAAAAGTAGAACTCGTTCAATGCTTTCATGCACTGACGACAAAGCCGTCTGACCCACACCATTATGCATAATAGAACAAATCAATATAATAGGCTATTATAAAGAATATATACAAAAATATGAAAGAACATTAAATTACCATTACAAACCCATAAACCATTAAATAGTGAAAATAGATATAAATTTGTAAATGTCTCCCTATAAACACCACAAACATAACCAAAACAAAAAAAATTCTTACCCGCAAAAACTTAGCTGGTGAGTTGCAAGTCTACAACATCTCTTAGATGATCAAACCATTTCTTAATTTTTTTCTTCTGGTTAGTCAATGGATTTAGTTGCATGTTCAAGTTTACTATTTGAAGCCTTCTGTTTCCCTATATTTGAGACATAATAAAATTCTTGTCAGTAGGAAATTGATTCAGGAGTTACGTGTGAAGAATTTGGGAAAGTAAATGATGACAATCAAACTCAAATTTTATCTATCTTGATTAAAGACTTTTATCCTAATGGCATTAAATTAAAGTTCTTTCTCTATTTTTTGGTGATCTCTAGAGCAGAGGTTGCTTTGCATCGACTTGGGATACATTTAACTTGTGCTGTATCTGCGGAAATATGTATCCTAGGATGATCCAATGCAACCTCTGCTCCACCAATACCAGATAGAAGAGAAAGTACTTTAATTTAAATCCATCACAATAAAATGCTTTCAAGACATATATTAGGTATAAAAGGAAGCCTACCCTGTCATTTGAAGGGGTTTACCTACAATTCAAGTGATCTCTTAATTATAAAATCAATTCAATTCCAAGTGAACGTGCAATCAAGCATTCATCAAGAATTGAAGGAGAAATCAAGTTAATAAAGATATTTAATAAAGATATCATCTTTTAAATCAAGAAATGGGCAGGAGATTAAGAATACAAACCTTCCATATTGCACACTTCAAGGTATATTAAAATCAGTTTAAAGTGTATTCATTTAGGGACCTTTCATAAAATGTTCTCAACTTACATATCATAAAAGGATCTGCTCCACCAATACCAGATAGAAGAGAAAGTACTTTAATTTAAAGCCATTGGGATAAAATGCTTTCAAGACATATAAAATCAAGTGATCTCTTAGTTATAAAATCAATTCAATTCCAAGTGAACAGGCAATCAAGCATTGAAGGAGAATTCAAGTTGGTGCAGGTGAATTTGGAAGACAAAAGGACTCAATGAACCAAGTAAAGACTTTTGAAGGTCTTAGGAGTGAAGAGCCAATAAATTATGCACACAATTAAGCCATTAAAGACAATCACTGTTAGCATAGATTGCAGGATATGCACAAGATGTGTTTGAAATGGATTTAGAAACTTCCAACCAAATGTGATTAGTGAGTATAGATGTTGTAGTGCAAGTGCCCAGGTACACATGCATGCAAAATATGTAAGCTTAGATAAGGCACATGAACTATTTGACATAATGCCTCAAAGATCACCCAATATCCAATGACAGTTGGGAGAAAGAAAACATTAATTTTTTCATAATCTTAAATATTTCTTTATTCATCACTATAAATATATTATGAATATAGTCTCAATATTGCAGAAATTTATTCTATTATGAATGCAATATTTAGGGATGTAATCTTTATATATTTTTTTAAATTAGGAAAAGGTCCTAATACAATCCCCAACTAATTAATCTACAGAAAGATACCACTAAAGAAAGAAATTCAATCCTCACCACTATGGTCTTGAAGGATTTTAAGACACTTGGATTCCTATTTTGGCCCACTTTTCCTTGACCCTATGTTAAGATAGTAAGCTAGTTTGAGAGAATCCATTGGGTGGGAAATTGTGTATGGTTGCAATTATTTTCATGCATGGAAAGTGACTTAAAGTTTGGACCAATAGAGGATAAGTATTTCTTGAACCTTCAAGGACATGTGTAGAGCACCGCATGGATGTTTCTCCATTATTGAACTCTTTGAATATGTAAGTAAATTATTTTTGGTTGATGACACAGTAAGTGTGGTATTTGTCTTTTCGATATGTTGTGGATAATATTAATCAAATATGGAATTTTTTTGATGCTATATACACTATGTTTTGGATTGAATTTAGGTAAGCAAAGAGGTAATCGAAGAATAAAAGAGGTACACAAAGGAAGAAGAGTGAAATAGGTGGCTTGGGATGGAGGTTACAAGTATATATGATAATTCGTATGGATAATTTGTTGTCTATAAAGAGGCAAATAAGCTATCACAACTTCAACATGAATGAATGCCTCATCTACAGAAGTAAAAGGTACCTCTAATGGTTTCAAAATTTGTCAAAATAGTTATGATATACCAAATAATCAAGTGGAATATCCTTTAGGTAACTAATATTATCTTCAAACTATTTATTTTGATTTTCATCATATCCTTTCCATGTGAATTTCCCTTGGTTTTAGTCCCATTTTTTCTTTATTTTATATATATTCAAAACAAAATTTATAGATGCATGCCTCTACTTGTCTCACCACTCATTAATTGTTTGGGATTTTCATTCCATTCACCAAGGTTGGCATCTATTCTAAGACTTTGTGTCATGGCCAAGCTAAATTATTTGCCTCTAGTTTCTCTCCAATCTAGTCACCTAGTAGCATGTGAAATCTATCTCTTCCTAATTATTATTCTCTCCATCTTGTTAATGACCATTTCATTAATGAATCCTTCCTCATAATTTTGGATAAGTGAGACAATGTTAGCTCACGAAATATTTTCAATCCTCTTTCAAGATTCTTTCCCAAGTAATAATCTTGCATATTGGAAAATAAATTACGCTTCTATTTTTCCAAGCTACTCTTCCTTATAATGTTTAGATTTATTCTAAAGTGCTCATTGTGACTCATGTTTACTACTCTTCCTATTAGTCTCATTCCAATATCTCCTACAAAAATATGAAATGATTACATTTATATTTTATTTGTGTCTCCTAAATATCCACAAAATTTGGAACAATAATACAATTTTTCAATAATATTTAATTGTAAAAGAAAGGATTAAAATGGAACTAAACACTCTAAATAAATTAATCAGGGTTAAAGGGATAAACTAGGATCCATCTTCTTACAGTCTAGGCCTTAGAATAGATTTTATTAACACTTCACCTTTTGCCCTTTTTTCAATTCAAGTTAGTTTAGGACAAAAAGCATCGCGAAATTGAAATATCAGATGATCAAGTTCCAGCTATTCAAGCATTCGACAATTCAACGTAAGTCCCCTTGTGATACCAGCAATCACATCAACCAACTATGTTTATCCACATGTTGTGACCCGACATACCAGAACCTTCGAGTTGTCTCAAGTGATCCTTAAGCAAATCTCCAGCATTTGAGTAACTTTGTTCAAGAGAGGATAAGATACTTTTGGGTATTTTATTCTACGTTCGCATGTGCATAAAAAACACATCAACACCTCCCACTTGTCAATGGATAAGCTAAAGTTTCTCTATAATGAATGGTTTATAAGGCACACCACTTGATGAAGGTTTTGCAAATGGGGTGGCAAGTTGAATGGGTTTGATCTTGGGACAATCTACATGGTTAAACGTGCTTGATTTAGAGTAGTATTAGTATGGGTGACCTCCTAGGAATCCCTAATGCTTCACCGCTATGAGCATCACTTTGATGAAATGAGTACTAAGTGATCCATTCTTATGAGGGGTTCATGTAAACTACTCATGAGAATGGGTCAGCTTGACTCTAAAACTATGCAAGTGAATTTTGATATAAATATCATAGTATGAAAGTCTTGTGAAAACACTCATTCTTCTAGCATTGAAAGTTGTGAGAGAGTTATTAAGGGGATTCTCGTGTGTATAGATTCAATGTATAAGTTCAAGACAGATATTGAGGTGATATTTCTTTCCTTTTGGTACATCAATCTTTAAATTGGATGTTCTTTTGCCTTCATGGTAGGGAGTAAGTAATTTTTATGTGGGTTCCTTTTTTCATTCTTGGATTATTAAGGAAAACATAGTTTGTGAAGAGGAGGTTTTGCTTGTTATCTTATAAAAAAATTGGGTATTAGCTATTATAATAAATGATAGACAAAACAATGTCCTCTAAGGCTGTTGAAAAGAAATATCTATATGATGGATTCTCTTCCCAATTTATCTTCAAAGTTATTTAGTAAATATTTGGGAAACCAAAATAGGGTATGTTGATTTGCAAAGGAAGAACTAAATACAAAAATTCCCAAAAGAAGATGTGTTAGCTAATTATTTTTGTTCCTTTGGTATTTTGGAAGTTGAAATGTTCCTTATATCTCTTCAATCTCCCAACCTTGTTCCAACAACCTTAAAATTTTATGATTGGGATGCAAGGGAGATTAGTGGATTTGATGGGTTGGCTTTGGCTAGATTCACCCAAGACAATTGATGATTTATTAGGCATTGTTGCCATCGATGCATTGTTAAGGTTATTATGGTTGATTATCAAAGCTAGTGGGATTCAAATATAGAGGCGTGTTTAAGATAATTCTTATCATTGGTTGGTTAATAAAAATATGGTTTCAAGATTGATGCACAAACATATTAGAAGGGCACTTTTATGATGTATGTGAAATAATCACATTATTAAGCAAAATAATAGGTAATCTATAGGCAAGAATACTCCATATATAGATATTCTATATGAGGGATATGACTAATTCCACAAACTATAAGATTGACTAGGCTTTTCTCATTAGTGGAATCATATAATAGCTAGTGTGTATTGTTGCCTAGATGCATGAATTTGTAGTTTCCATACAACTAAGAAATGATAATGTTTCTAAGTACAAACCAAGTGGGAACTATGGACCCACTAATCTTATTTGTAACCACTCGCCACAACTATATTATGATAACTCTCTTATTGATAATAGAGAGTATCTAATACATTTATTAAGACCCTGATTATGGTCATGGTAGACCACACAAAGAATGACTTCCATAGGAGGCTAAGAAGGTGATCCATGAACAAGAGTTTGTTTCATTCAATCCTTAACATTAACTATCATTAAGGTGGAAGAATTTAGTGAACAACCTCTTATGCTACCTAGGTACCCTAATGCCATATTCTATTAGAATTAAACAAGTAGTTAGAGTTCATTCTATTTTTAAATCCAAGCATAGAGGGGGGACTATAATGATCCATCATCATTGAGTGTTTTTAATTAGATAAGAAGGGATTTTGAAAGGGCCTTGATCCCTTGTGCAAAGAGAAAGATGAAGCATTAATCCCAACAAAACAACAAAACAAAACAACTCCAAAACAACAAAACAACAAGAGGCAGAATAACTAAAGCAAAAATGAACCATCCTAAAATCAGGGTGGTTTAAAAAATTGATCCAAAGCTCTTTGATTGAGCACAAAGGAAGGACCCTTCTCTCCAAATCCTATTTTCTTGAGACAATGAAGGGACATAATATCATTGGCACATCCATCATTAGAACCCAAAGCATTATATATCCTTGAACAATCCAAAGGGGAACTCCCTTGATTAGAATCAATATTTTGAATCTCTTGGGAAATAGGGAAAGTTTCATCCTTATTTTTCTCCTTACAAGCATGACAAATAACCGAAGAGTACTCATACTCAAACTTCTGCACCCATTTTCCAAATTTAGAGATAGGTTAATCTGGGTAGGGAGAGCTTGATCGCCATTGATTGAGGATGCCAAGAATATCTTTGATATAGATTAAAAAAAAATGGGATTAAACCAGGGCTCAAGGACCCATCTACACAATAGCAATCATATGACAAGAGTAACCACTGCCATAAGATATGAAACTTAAAATAATGTGACAAAGATATTACTATGTATAACTTGAGAGAATTCATAATTATACCCTTATTTGATCCAAGGGGTTATATGGAGGAGAAGATAGTGAGAAAGTATGTTTATGTGACTAATTTAAAGATTTTTTGGGAAACTTTTGCCAAAAAATCTCAATTTAGAGAAAGTGATTATTTTACTACCTTACTTTGTTTTGTCTTAGCTTGAAAAAAAAAGTCTAGTTTAGATTATTTTCATATAAAGAAAAATGCTCTAACAATATTGTTATCAAATGCAAATATTTAAAAGCTATTCCATATGATATTCTTGATAAAACCATTTCTTTTATAGAATCTAGAAAGGTAAATATTTTAAGATTTGACTATGGAGATAGCCACCCAAGATCTAGAGGTCTAATGGAAAGCACAACAAAATGAGAAGATCAATATGACACGAATAAACTATATTCCTATCAATGAATGCAAGTTTACAATATGAATGAATGAGATTATAAATAGAACCCCTTGATTATATAGGTCAAGATGAGACATGTAGGATATCATAAGATTATGAAAGTATCTTAATCTTATGATATGAGACATAAAGTGATAAGTATCCTATGTATACCTTAAGTAAACTTAAATGATAAGGCATAAAAATGACCTAATAGTGGAAGTAGCTAGGTAATATCCCTATTACACCAACAATTATTGCTACTTGTTCTTTGATTCATCTCATTGATATGGCTCAAATTGAAATAATTCATTTCATCAATCAGAACAAATATATTCAAAATTTTACTAAGCAATAAAACAAGTCTCATGATCCTTACTTTCCTTAAACTGGCCCCTTTGGTTGCTAGCCCTTTACTCACAAGCATTACTCTCACAAAAATTACAAACTCATTTTTTTGTAAGTGATCCTTTAATCATCATCATTTTCATGCTCCGAGCACAGGTTCGCGGAGGCCCGGGCGTCGCCGTTTACACAGCCCATTTTGGGCTCCCTTGTGGTCATCCTCACTAGTTATGTGCCAGCCCTTGGCACTTTGTGCCCATGAACTTCAAAATGTTTTAAAGAATGTAAAACACAATGGTTGCAAGAAAGGGCAACCCTTGTACATTCTTCTATTAAGTGATGCGAGAGAATGAGTACCACTACATACACCATTTGCATGACAGACAGAATTATTACAAACGACTCCACCGTTTTCTACACAAACATTCAAACACACAGTAAATGAAATCTTCTCTTACCAATGGAAATAGGCGTTCATTGTATGGAAGATAAGATAGAATGAATTTCTGCTTACCAGACGCGAGTTTCTTCCTTGCAAGCGCACTTCATTCCCCCGTTCCTCGCTACGGTCATGTTTGTCACGCCAATGATCAATCATCTTCCTCTGTCTATAGCTCTTATTGCTGTTGATGGAGGCCCAGGCGTCGCCGTTTACACAGCCCATTTTGGGCTCCCTTGCAGTCGTCCTCGCTGGTTATGTGCCACCCCTTGGCACTTCGTTCCCCCGTTACCCGCTGTGGCCGTGTTTGTCACACCAATGATCTCCACAAGTTCGCTACAGAGGTAGGACGTCGAATGAGAGGCGGGATTTTGTAAAGAGGCGGGATTTATGAAATGACTTGGTCTTTTCTTTTTTTTTAAAGTAATGCACGCGGTCGTCGGAATTTCGACGAACGCGGGCACTTTTTCTAAAAAAACCCTAATGTAATTGCCAATTCCTTCTCCGTCGAAACCAAATGTTGCATTATCATCGAAATCCCGACGAAATTGGGCATTTTTTCAAAAAAAAATCAAGTTTGATCACAATATACCTTCTCCGTCGAAATTTTAGGCTAAATGTATTAGTGAGGATTACAAACATAGCAAAATAAAAAGTAATGGATGCACTCAAACCAAATAATACACAATGCATAATAACCATATGAATTATAATGGAAAGCACCAAAATTTTCTTTCCACAAAATATAAATTATAGTTATTTGAATCTCTATTGTAATGTAGATAATAGCTTCAAGATCCACTTGAGTTATTTAATATAATTTTCTGAAGGTTGGGAGTGTTGATATGTGCATCCACACAATAAAATCTTCTTGATTGCTCAATTTTCACATCATAGATAGAAAAAAATGTAAGAAGCATTAAGACAAATCTATTTATTGGTTTTGAGGGATCTAACTTGGTTCCACCAATTGAAGATCCATTTTGAAAATTCAAGGGATGAATTTTCCCCATTTTTTAGGTTCACAATCACTTCTTTAAGAATTGCTTGTCTTGTTGACATGTAGCTCAATGTCCTCGAGGGAAAATTTGTACGTATCATTAAATGAGATCCAAGATATGAGGCCACAAGGTACTATCGACACATCATTTGATTTTGTTTAAGAATCATAATAACTTAAAATAACATTATCTCATAGAACATGAACAAGTTCTCGTTGCTTTTGGTTTTAAGAACATGGAAGAAAAGACTTCTTTTTATAGATTCTTTTATGGGGCAATTTGAATAGGCAAATAAAGGCTCCATGAGATGACCTATCCTATAAACTATCTCCGCTCCTCATTACCAATTATAAATAAGCTATGCATAAAAAATTGGTCAAAGAAATAATCTTGATATGAAAGCTACAAAAAACTTGAAATTCATAATATAGACTCAAAATATCAATTGTTGTGAAAAGCTAACATCCATATTTTTTTTGAACTTATTCAAATGGTTAAATAATAGAATATGAGTGATAAAAATTTGAGATGGGAATGGAAGCCCTATAATATCTTTTCATTGATTGAGATTTCCATCATTTCTACAAGAGGTGCCCGTTGCATCCTGCATAAAATATTTTAAAAAATGTTAAAACCATATAACGACGAGTCTAATATAAACAAAAGTTCTAATTGATATTTTTCGTCTAACAAAACCATATAACGACGAGTCTAATATAAACAAAAGTTCTAATTGATATTTTTCGTCTAACATTTTTCAATATGTATCTTCTATTATTTTGTGGGACAGAGAATTACCTCAATCGGGCTAAGAGAAGTCCCTTACAATGAAACCAAAAAAAGATAACAAGGTACATATATTCAGTTCATTTTTACTCAAATTTTATAAATTTGTATAGAAGATCTCCCTAATCTTTCTTTGAGGCAATTCATGTGTTAATTATGAGTTCATCAAAGATTTAGTGATTTCAAGCATTGTTTTCGTCACCCAATACTTCATCAGTTGTCCTAGAAGTATAAGTGAAATAGAAACCCTATTATAACTCTTCATTGAAGTAGATAATATTATACCATATTGAAGGTGTTGAGAGTGGACTAGTGGGAAAAATAATAATATACAAATACCAAGTTCACAAAAAATCTGATATATAGACTCCTTTTCCACCTAAAAGACCTTTCAAGGAGTTGTTTGTGATAAATTTATTCTATAATTATTTCTAAGCATGCCTAATAACATTGATTCACAGTTGAATATGGCATCATGGTGAAGTTTTAATTATTATCTACCTTTGCTAGTTAATTGTGTAAGCAATGCTCATGTAGCCTTCAATGCTAAATTTCTTAGGCTTTGCTAAAACACTTGTACAAGGGCTCTTCAAATTAGGGAATGTAAAAATCAATGTTTATACGTACTCTCATTTGATATGTCAAACATCCGATATTTTAGGATAACAACAAAAATAGTCAATTCAATATTTTTCTTTTTCTTAAAGAAATAAATTTGAATTCAAAATGATTAAAAACCAATTGCTCCATCCATTAATAGCTCATATTTATGTTTGTGCCCACACAGAATGACATGTCATCACATGAAATTCGATAGGATACTCAAAATAGTTAGTGTTCTCCTTGCAACTAGTGTCATAAAAGAGAATGTGATTATCAAGTTTAGGAGAATGACAAGCCAATGGACAATTACTAAAAAACAATAGCGTAACTATTCATTGTTAGAGAGAATAGTGAATAAATTCATCAAAGGGATTGTTATGGCATCATATCTCCATGACAAACAAAATGTGTCTTCAAAAAAAGGTTTTGTTTTGACCAATGAGATGAAACGATGATATCATGCTCACTGGGACAAGTGGAAAACATTGACAAAATCCAAGCACAAGTGGGCTAACATATATTTTTCTAGGGCTTTTTAAAGAATACATAAGAAACACATCCAATTAAAAAAAATTATTTGACTAAAGCCATAGTTTAAAGATAGAAAAAACAAATTCATACCTAGAAAAATTTAAACAATTTTCTAGTGTTGGAAAAGATGATAAGTGCATAGTCCAATAAATATATGTCCCTTCATATCAGCTAATGTCAATGAGGGAAAACGGGGTTAATTTGCAGGAAAATATTACATAACCCTAACAAATCATAATATCAACTTCGAGACCTCAAAAACCTAACAACAGGTGCCTTTGTTGTATCCTTGCATTCTAATTTGGGCTTTTTAGAGCACCATGTTTGTTGACAACTAAAGATGAAGCAACTAAGCCTCCTTCACTGATAGTATAGAGATCTATGCTACTAAAAATGAGAAACGAAAAAAAATAAAAAAAATAAAAATGGAAATGTTACTTGAAAACAAAATATTTATAGATTGTATATAAAAAATAGATTTTATACACATATTTGTTTAAATTAAAATTTATTATAAAATTTATTTCACCTAAATAAATATGTTGTAGAAGTTATAATATATGAAATACAAAACAACATTTTTTTAATTAATTAAAAAATAAAGATTATCAAATATAATTATCTATATTGTTTTTAATTATAATTTATAATGAATAATAAAAATTAAACTATAATTATAATTAATAATTAAAAAATATTTTTTTTTTACAAAAGATAATTAAAATTAAATAATAAAAGATTTTAAAAATATAGTAAATTCTTATAGAACAATAAAAATTGCATGACCAAAGTTAAGAGAAACAACTAGGTTTTAAAAGATTTGGCAAAAATTCACTTGATTTGAAATTTCAAATAACTAAGGTTTTAGGGCCACATCATCAAATATGATGCCACATCAACATAGGTTTTGCCAAGGTTTCCAAAACAGCCAAAGAAAAAATGAAACCAATAGGTGTGCAAAAAGGCCCCAATACTTGTGCAGCTGATGTGGCATCACATGATTGGTTACTTTTCACAATAAATGGTATATTTCATTCAATTATTGGTACTTATCATACAACTATTGGTGCAATGTTATACAAAAATTGGACATTAAATCAATAAATATGATAGTATTAAATCAACAATTTTTATCACAAGAATTGAAACGTGCGCTCAACTAATGAATCCTTTCCCCTAAATAGTCTGCACTCATCAATCTGAAGCAGCAAAGATTCTAAAATACAGGGAGGAGAAGAGAGGAGAAGAAGAGACAGTAAAGAAACCAAAGGAGAGGGAGGAGAAGAAGAGGCAACAAATAAACCAAAAGACAAAGAGGAGAGGAAAAGTTAGATAACCGTTGGACTTCACATTCAATAAAAACTGCATGAACCATTAGCCACCCACGAACAGCTACAAATCAGCAAACTGGACGGGTAGCAGGAATCCAAAAACCCAAACGGCTGTTACGTCAAAAGTTAGCAATGGATTCTCCATTTTTCCAATTTGGCGATCAGAACAATAGTGATGTGAAACTGTACATATATTACTCTGATGGACATCCATACGGTGGTAATCCCATTTACCTGCATTCTCAAGTTCTGAAGAAATCAGGTTATCTTGAAGCTAGGCTTAAAGAAAACGGGATCAGTTTAGACATTACTCCAGATGGCTCTGCTCATGCTGAGGATTACATCGACTGTATTCGTCTCATGTATTCATCTTACTGCCAAAGACCCCTTTCTTTTTCCAATGTAGATGACGCCTTACGGATTTTACCAGTTGCTTCCGAATTGCTGTTTGAAGAGGGAATTCAAGCTTGCATGGAATATTTGGAAGCAGTTTGTTGGACTCCCCAACAAAAGCTAAGGATCCGAAATCTTCTATCATCTTTGCAGCTAAATATTTCAACTGATTTAGCTGAAAGGCTTAAAATATCTAAAGCCTTTTTTCATGAAGAACTAGAAGTCTTAAAAAGCCTCTTGCTTTTTGACATTCTTAATGACCGCTTTGTTATGCACGGCGTGCCTGTGCAACACGTGCAAGATACATTGAAGCAACAGATAGTTGCATACTTTGAGGAAGATATACATCCCGCTATTCAAAAAATATGCAGAGATGCTCTTTTAGACGTATTTACAATGAGAATTGGTGGTTTTAAGTTTGAATCTGTATCTACCGAGCTAAGGGATTCTGCTTGTGAATCTCTCTTGTGGTTTTTGGACTTGATTAAGCTCTGTAAAAGAGATGTATTTGAAGCTGCATTCACAATTTTTGTTGAAGATGAAGAAATTGCTGACATATTAGCAAAACCCCATATAAGCTGGACACCTAATGCTGCTATATTTGGAGTAAGGAGTAGGGCAAATCAGTCGGTCAAATTCGGACAAATAAATAATGATCATATCTTTTCTGATTCAGATAGGTCATATTCGAGCCGTGTGCTGGAAATTTTAGTCCACAGGTTTCTGGGCGCTGTGGCAAATGGAGATATAGTTATTCCCAAACCTGCACGTGTTTCATTTCTGATGAAGTGGGTGCCAATCATGGCATACCTTATCTGCACGTTTTTCCGTGTACACAATCTTATTTCTGAAAGTGATTCGCCTGAGTCTTCCCTTAGTCCTACTCGAGGTTTGAAATTCTCCGAGATGTTTAAAGGAGGAGTGACTAAAATATTAGCAAGCCTTCCTCCCAGTGATCAGAAGCAGATTTTTAACTCTTTTGCCGATACTGCTAAAAACTTTCAAAATTGGGAGGGAGGAATCTTCGATTGGTGGACTAAGGTGATATGGATGGCAGTCATGGCTGCGAATGGCAGCCACCTTCAGATGGAGTGACGAGTTTTACTGGTATTTGATTAATACAAGGATTGTCATAGAAAGAGTTATTGAAAAAATTCAGACAAATGAATAGTGAGTTGATGGTTTCAGTATGGTCATTGTACGCTTTCCTGTTTGTCTATGGAATTTTTACAATTGAAATTTCAGACAAATGAATAGTGAGTAGATGGTTTCAGTATGGTCATTGTACGCTTTCCTGTTTGTCTATGGAATTTTTACAATTGAAATTTCCTGGTTAATCTTGTTGTCATGTGTTAATCTGATTAGTTATAGTTATTCAAAAACCATTTTACATGGTAATATTAATCATACTAGTTCAACTACCGAATCCCATGTTTTTGCATTTAAAGCTGGTCTAGATATTCTTAGAGAGCTCTACAATATGTTAACTTTTAATTTAAATATGTGGAAGGTTTGATGATTAACTTTGACATGAAACTACGTCGTTTTACATTTGTGGGGAGGGGATAAATATGAATATTATAGATAGAGTATAATAAGAAGCATTTAAATGCATACAATTTGAGTTGGTTTAGTGTTGGAGAATTTGTACTCTTGAAAGAGAGGTCACAAGTTCAAATCCCACAAAGGGTATAGCATGAAAATTATAATGGTGTAAAATAATGAAGAAATGAAAGCTCAGGAAGAGAAGAAGAAAATATGATGAAAATATATATCTATATATATTTGAACTTTAACTATGCATAATTGATATAACATTATGTTTTTGTCATTTTATCATTATGAATGAATTCTATTTATAGTATGATGAAAATATATATCTATATATATATATATATATATATATATATATATTTTACGAAATATCTTGTTATATAAATTGTACATAAGAGTGTTTGTGTTCATTGAGATTAAATTATTATAATGATTATTTATTTTGAGATACCTATTTTGGTTTTTTCATTATTAATTGTTTTTAAGAATACAATTATTTCTCTTCCAATAAGAATTTTTGGATATTCTCAAGAAATATTTGATAAAATATATTTAAACATATATTTTTAAAGTTAAATGAAGCTTTAACACTATAAGTTACATAGGGTGAAAGTAGTGAAAATTTTATGAGAAGGTCAAGAGTCACCTACTCATTAGAAGAGGAAGAGTCTTCTTGTATTATTTATTTGATTTTTTGAAGGGAGGGAGGGGGATCTTCTAGTTGTTCAGAAATTTTGGTTTTCATTTCAAGGGATGAAATATTGAATTATTGATTTGGAGATAAAATTGGAAGTGGATGATATATAAGATTGAGAAGAGGAACTAAAAGAATTTTCAAAGATTCATGCTACCTCTTGGAAGCTATGTGATGTAGGATTTTCCATCTTTTAGAAATTGATGAATAAATTTTGTTTGAAAATTGATTTAGATTAATATAATGTACTTCCTTTTTTGACGATCTTGTATGTTCTTATGTATTTTCCATGGAATGGGATTTGTGCTTGTGTAATCTTCCAAAATTTGATGAGAGGTGTGCACATGTGGATTTGAAAGAGGAGTGAGATCTCATTTGGATAATTTTATTCATTCATTTCCTCACAAAATAAATCTTGGAATATAAGTGCGTGCCACATGTATAAAACATATATTTATGAGGTGATAGTATTTTGGTGTGACTAGGAAGAATGGAAAAATGAAGGTGCTATGATTGCATGATGTTGTGATGACAATCATGAGATTGATGATTTTTTGTCAAGATTATCATAATTGGTGGAGATAAAAAAATGTTTGTATCCTTATTGAAGTGTATCTCCTAGGATTCTCCTCGTTTTTATGATTTTTTAAATATTCATAAGCATTTTAAATACTTTTTCAGGATTATGTTTTTTGTATGTGTTCTTGTATATTTATTTGTACATATTTTGTGAAGCCTAGTTTTCATGAGATTCTTCTAACTCTAGGGTGGGTTCGAAGGAAAACACTAAGGTTGGGAGGAGAGAATATCTTCTATTGGCTAGATGCATGCAATGATAATCATTGCAAGAAAAATAAGAGAACAATCATTTAAGAGATTAAACTAGTTTTGGAAACCTAATTCGTTAAAATAATTTAAGATTAGAAAATTGGATTACATCTTAAAAGATGTATATCAACATGAAAATAACTTAATTTTAAATCTCATAAATTTTTTAATGAAGTGCAAGTACCACTTAAAAAAATGATCTTAACCATATTATATAACTCTTTTTAATTAATAATGATTTTCGTAAACCTATTATGTGCACAAAAATGAATAAAATGATAAATTAGAGAGAAACTATTTTTACTCATATTTTAATGAACGGATTGTTAAATGTATACCTAAGGAACCATCAAAATGTAGCATCTAAAAAACTTACTAAATAAATTATATGCCAATTTTATTAAAAATCTATTAATGCACAAATTGTGTGTCATTTTCTATCACGTATGAAATGGAATATTGATAAGACTATATATATATAAGTAATTGACAATTTAAATATTCAAACTCAATAACCTTTCCCAATGTTATGTCCCTATTGCTTCCCTTCAACAAAAAAGAGAATAAATTTGAATGAACAAATAAGTGTGAGAGGGTCTTCCATATTTCTAAGGAAAATCTTACTAGTGCATTAAGTTTACTTTTTCTAATTTTAAGGAAGATTTTATAATACATGTTGATATATTTATTGAGGATTTTGGTATAGTGTTTATGTAGGAAAGTCAAGTGATTGTTTATGAGTTTGAAATATTAAGATCCGTGAGTTATCTTATGGATGGTTTACAACTAGCAATGGTCATATATGCTTTGACTAAGTGGATTCATTTCTTTGTGGGATATGTTTTGAGCTTCATATAGATTATTGTAGTTTGCAGTATAATCTATATATTTTTTAAATCAATGTTTCAAATCACATTTTATGATTTATCATTAGGATAACGAGCTAGAAAAATAAATAATTGAAATTGTAGCTCATAACCTTCTAAATTTTGATCTAAAATATCATTTATTTGCTTTCTAGCTTCTTATATAGATGATGAATGATAGAGTATGATTCAAAATGTTGATGTAAAAAATATATATATGGTGATATCCAAAGTTCATATCACACTCTACATAGACTGTAGAAACCTAATGTCTACAATAGATGGAGTTTCTATGCAAATATGATTTTGACATATAATACAACAAAGGTGGTGAAAATGTTTTTGCAATTTTCTAAATAAGATATATCATAAGATTTTGGCTATCATCATGAAAATAAATGTAAGAAGATTTATTTATTTATTTTATCATTTTTCAAATAATGAGAAGTATAGGTAGGTTTAAAAAAAATCTACCCTCTAAAGAGATCTTTAAGGAAAATTTTGTAGGATATTATTTGGATACACATGTTTTGTTCCATCACCAAAGAGGATTTTTGAACCCCATTTGGAGATATTTGAAACTTTATTTTATTATATAGGTCAATAGGGTATTGTATGTAGCTCATCATGGGGTGTATAAAATACACTTAGACCTACATTAGTTTTATCATTGGATAGGAATACATGCAACATGATATTGTTGATTTCGTTGCTTGTTATCTTGAGTGCCAAAGAGTCAAGCTGAAACAGTAGCATATAGTGAAACTCCTTTATCCTAATGATATTCCAAAATGGAAATAGTATTTTAACTTTATGGACTTTATAGTTGGAATTTCCCTATTGTCTTAATGCCATGGCACTCTCACTCCACCATGCATGCAAATGGAGCTCACTATAAAAAGAAAGGCATGCATTAAAACAAATGCAAGTGAAAATAAAAGGTCGATGACGCATGTGAAAAAATCCTGAAATGTCCACAAATCCATCGACAACCTACTGCTCACAATCAAATTGCCCTCAAGCTGCTTCACGTTGCAAACAACACTGCCAAAAAGCATGGATCGAGCACGCAAGAAAGGATTTGCCCCATATAAAAGAGGTGAGCTGTCCATGCTAAGAAAGAATTCACATCGTTACAATGAATGAATCAATCCTCCAATCCATATATTGGATGTTGCTCAAATAAGGAGTGTGAAGTCGACCATGCAAGAATACGATAGCTCACGATGCTGAATCTCAACAAAACAAATCACTAAAAATATGTGGCGACTAGTGGAAAAGCTCGCTACCAATAAAAATGTCACTCACGTAAGGAATGAAATTGCTAGAAAAAGTGGACCTGCAGATCGCTGCTCCAAGATGACTCAAGATAGAGACGCCAAACTCTATTTGGCATGTTAAATCATTTGGAGTTTATGTTGTTAGTTGTTAGATTGGTTAGCTTGAATCGGTGTTTCCATATGCATATTTAGAAATAATTTGATTTTTCTAGGGATTTCTAGAAAGTTCTTAATTACCCCATGTCCCTATGCGATTGTTTATGAGCATTTTCTGCTTAAATTTAAGCAGCTGGAGTGTTCCCATGTAAAATTCTAATTAAGGTAAAATGATAAATTGAAATCTTTCCTTATTTTAGTGGAGCAACAGCTGCTTAAAAATTGAAAATAAGGGCATGTTCTCGTGCGGCTGCTTAGCTTATTTTGGCTAGCAGCCGCTGCTAATATTTTTAGGGATTATTTGTGAAACAGCTGACCCCATGAATATTTATCTTCGCTGCTTATTTTTAAGCAAAACATCTTAAATTTGTATTAATAGCATTAATATTAATTTGTGCACTTAAAATTTGAAAAAAAAAAAGAAATAAAATCTTTAAAAAAAAAGAAATAAAATTGTGGAGCCATGTGGCATTTTTGTTAATAAGCAGCCACTACTTATTTCCAGCTCCCCCTTTTGTTCCATAGCTTATTTCTAATTCTTAAACAATAGCTGCTCCACCAAAATAGGAAAGATTCCAAATTATCCCTTTTTTGACAATTTTTAAGTTGCATGGGAACACTTAACTACTTAAATTTAAGCAGAAAATAGAGTTAAGCAGCCACATGGGAACATGATGTAAGCTTTGAGAAAAAATGCGGGGCTAGAAATAAGCAGTGGCTGCTTATTGAAAAAAAAAACACATGGCTTCACCATATTTTTTTGCTCTCCTATTTACTTGCCTAGAATTTTGCTTATGAATTTTATTTGTAAAAACTATTATCAATAATTTTATTTACAAAATGATTTAAGAAGATTGCATAAAAATAAGCAACCATTTGACTATCCATGGGGTCACCTGCTCCACAAATTACTACTTAAAAAGTTGAGCAACTGCTGTTAGCCAAAATAAGCTAAGCAACATCATGGGGACATTTTGAAAATAGATTTGAAGTGATAGAAAACATATTCTTAGTGATAGAAAATGTGTAGTGAGAGTGTAGGATACAATAGTGGAGGAATTGCAGCAGTAAAGTTGAGGGAAGAATTTTCAGAGACAAACTATTGCCGGAGCTCTACCAGTAGAGGCAAGCAGTATATGTGTCTCTTGACTTGCTTAAGATTAATGTAAATTCTCTCATGCTGAACTAGTTTTCCCTTTGGGATTTTTCCAGGGACAATTTGTCCAAAAAATATTGTGTTTATTGTTTTGCAGATTTTTAGTTCTTGTGTTTTATTTGTGAAATTGCAGTTGTGTTATTTTTGATATTAGCTGTGAATTAATATTTCAACAATCAATTAATCTATATAGATATGAGATACATAATTAGTAATTGCAATAGATTTTTCACATGGTATCAGAGCTAATATGAGGGCAGAAAAAGATCAATGCAGGCACATGAAAATAAAAAATTGAGGATTTATAAAACCCAATTCAACCTCTTCTAAATTATTTTGGGTTTTATTCTTTTTGAGATGACCTTAACATGTTTAAGAGATCGGGATAGATTGGATGGAGCCTCAAATTTTGGTGTCTGGAAAGCTAGAATTTCTTTATTGCTGGAAGAGAATGGTATAAAGGAATATGTGACCATTGTTATACCTGTACCTTCAGATGCAATATATCTCTCAGCATACAAGAAGGACGATACCAAGGTGAGAAGGCTAATTCTTGATGGTGTCAAGGATCATATAGTTTTTCATATCGTAGAGCTAGATACAATGAAGAAGATGTGGGACGCCATTCTTAATCTGTACCAGAATGTTACCAGTAATCGAAAGCTGATTCTCAAGGAGAAGTTGAGGAATACCCAGATGAATAGGGGAGAAGACGATACAAGTTACCTCACCAGACTTAGACTTGTCAAGGATGAGTTAGCAGTTGTTGGAGATAAACCAAATGATGATGAGCTAGTACGCATATCTTTAAATGGGTTTACTAAGCAGTGGGATGTTTTTGTTCAAGTTATTAATGAACAAGACACCTTACCAAGTTGGAATCGAGTTTGGAGTGATTTCACTTAGGAGGAGCTTAGACTAAGTCTTGTCAGTGAAACCAACAGTAAAAGTCAGAAAAGTGAGGTGGAACAGGAAAACGTGGCCCTAGCAGGAAAAGGGAAAGCAAAGAAGGGGTCTAACACATGATTAAATCCAAAAGATGAGAAGAAGAAAAAAGATCTATCTAAGATCAAATGCTATGGTTGTCACGAGTTTGGCCACTATGTCAGCGATTGCCCACAAAGGAAGAAAAATGAAAAGAAAAGCAAGAAGCAGACAACAACTTCAACAAGTGTAGATGAGCTTTCTAGTAGAATGGAGGATGAGTTTTCTCTCATAGCTGGTCTAACTAGCTCAACCTCATAAGATGTTTGGTATATAGATAGTGGGGCTTCATTTCATATGACAGGAGTTAGAGAGTAGCTCTCCAGTTATAAGGAGGAGGACATAAGAATTAAGATTTGTTCGTTAGATGAGAGGGGGGGTGAATCAGATAAACTCACAATTCCAAATATTCATCAAATTCAACCTCGGTAGAACATACTTGATATGCAACTACGACTGTAAATCATTCAAACTCATTAAATGATAAACTTGAAACAACAAAACACATTTAACACCAGATTTAACATGGAAACCCAAATAGGGAAAAACCACTGTGGGATTTCAGACCCACTAAGAAAATATACTCTTCTAGAGTATTCTCGGTTAAAAGCCAATCCTATTAAAGATTACATAAACACATTGCTAGATGTGACCTGGTCAAGGGATTTCCCTCAGATCTATCAGAATCTTGCACTTTGTTAGAAGTGACCTTGTCAAAAGATTTCAAACACTCATTCAGAATGTTACCTTGCTAGAGGATTTACAAATAAGACTGTTAGGTCCACTCGGTTAAGAAATTTCCTATCACTTACAAAATAAATAATAGTAGTAAAGTATATCTGCAACTTCACATCTGAAATGTTAAAGCGGACTCTATGTGCTCAAAATAATCTTGTCAAAAGACTTATCTTCCTCCTTGTTGGGCTTCTCAATCTGTTCTTCAATCTTCTGTACTCAGTAATCACCTCTACAGTATCATTCCTCTTCTATTTGCCCGCATACTTTGTTCATCAACTATTCCTTATTTATAAGCAATTCCTAACTGCTTAATCTCCTTAATCACATTTCCTATGATTAATCTTAGCCATCAGATCTTCAAACTTGACTAGGTTCATTGAATCCTTTGAACTGAAAAACATTTTATCTTACCTTGAAACTTGTATTCCTTCCTTGGTACTTGTGCTCGGTTATGACCATTCAATCTGTGTTGTAGATCTAACTCTTGAATTTTCATTGTCGTTGATCCTTAACAAACTTCTTGCACGACATTCCAATCTTCTATAAATCTCCAACTCGCTGGCATCCTGCATTTAATAGTGTATTTATTTATCCAATGCATTCTGTTACTGATTGGCTGATACTCAGTAAATACAAAACTTTAGTCGATAACTTCTTCCTTCTTTAACCGACACTGATAAGCTTGGAGTTTACTGACTAGCTCCTTGCTTGGTAAAACAGAACAGTATCAAAGCTTTACTCATTCTGTTACATGAAATCTTTTCTCCTTCTTATTTAGTCTTCGAATATAGATATATAGGATACCAAAACAATCAAAATAACATAATCTCATCACTGTCTAACTCGGTAATAGTTGCCCATTGAATAACTTATTACTCCCCTTCATTTTCACATTCTTTCTGTGTCACTTACCGGCATCTTTATACTCATCAAAATGTACTCTTTAAGATATGGCAACATCATACTGAATCAGAAAATCAATTGCTTGACATCAATGACAAAATAATATTATTAAGACAATAATCATCCTTTATCAATTATATCATCAATCTCCAGCAAACTTAATGTAATGCCAACAATCTCCCCCTTTGGCATTGATGGCAATACCAACTTGATTTATTCCAATTGATTTAGACTATTGTTATTCTTCTCCTGTTATCCTTGAGCTATAAACTTCTCCTGTGATCTTCTCCCCCTGTCATTAGTCTTCTCCCCTTTTGACAACAATGGCAAAAGTAAAAGTAATCTATGATTACTTCCCCTGTGAAGTAATTTACTTGCTATTAAAAAATACGCAAATGTATCATCTTAGTCTCAGTCATGGCATCTTGTCTTCATTCATTGTTTCCTGCACAACTTTAGGCAACCTCCTAAAGTGTGTAAATCAACATCAACTCACAAATAGTATTCTATAGAGTCATAGAATTGATGCTTTCACCAAACTCTATCAGTGAGTACTAGATAGGGGTAGGACCCCTAACTTACTTCTGAGATACTCAAAAGTGTCCATTGGCAGTGGCTTTATGAAGATGTCTGCTAATTGTTCCTTTGTACTAACATATTCCAGCACAACTTTCTTTTCTTGAACTTCTTCTCTTAGAGAATGATACTTGATAGAGATATGCTTTGTCTTAGAGTGCATTACCGGATTCTTTGAAATGTTAATAGCACTTGTATTATCACAAAATATAGTTACTAGCTCAATGACTGTCTCATTCATACCTTCCAACAATTATTTGATCCATGCTATATTGGTACAATTCAATGCTGCAACGACATATTCAATTTCAGCTGTTGACTGTGAAATGCATCCTTGTTTCTTGCTAAGCCAACTCACTAGTCTTTCTCCCAAAAAGAAATCTCCACCACTTGTGCTTTTCCTATCATCAATATTTCCTGCCCAATCAACATCAGTATAGACTTTTAAGTCAAAATCATTCCTCTTTTTATATAGTAAACCATAATCTTCAGTGCCTCTCAAGTATTTGAAAATTCTCTTGATTGCTGTCATATGGGTTTCTTTGGGATCTGCAGAAAATCTTGTAGCTATACCTACTGCATGTGCTATATCAGGCCTGCTCTGAACTACATATTGTAACTTTCCAATCATAGATCGGTAAAGTGTCTCATCAATAGATGCAGATTCATCATTGTTTGATAGTTTACAATTAGTAGTCATAGGTGTACTTATAGGTTTAAAATCCTCCATTCCAAATTTCTTCAAGATTTTCTTTATATACTTGGATTGAGTAATGAAAATCCCATTTTTCATTTGCAATATTTGTAAACCTATAAAATACTTTATTTCACCGATTAATGACATCTCAAATTCTTTGCACATTTCATTTCCAAAGTTTTTGCGTAAAGAATCATTTCCACAAAAGATAATATCATCAACAAATATGGTTGAAATCAGTATTCCATTATCCTCATCATTCTTCATATACATGTTGTTGTTTTCACTAGTCCTCATAAATCCAATCTTGATTAAGTAAGAGTGCAACCTTTCATACCATGCTCTAGGTGCTTGCTTTAGGCCATATAAAGCTTTGTTCAACTTACATACCTGATCTTTATTCTTCTCTTCAATAAATCCTTTAGGTTGTTCAATATAAACTTCTTCTTCTAGTATACCATTCAAAAATGCAAATTTAACATCCATTTGATATACCTTGAAATTTTTGTAAGCAGCATATGCCAACAATGTTCTCACTCCCTCAAGTCTTTCCATCAGTGCAAAAGTCTCACCATAGTCTATTCCCTCTTCTTGAGCATAACCTTTGCAAACTAGCCTTGCTTTATTTTGAATGACCTCACCTTTTTCATTTAGCTTATTTATGAAAATCCACTTTGTACCAATTACATTTTTCTCTTTTGGTCTTGGGACCAGTGACCATGCTTCATTTTTCTTGATTTGTTCAATCTCTTCTGTCATAGCATTCACCCAATCTTCATTGCTTAATGCCTCTTTTACTATACTCGGTTCAAACTCGGATATCAGACATGTGTTTTGTCTCAGTTTGTTCCTTGTCATCACTGGATCATCCTTATCTCCTATAATCTAACTTGATTCATGATTTCTTATGACATATTTTGCTAATATAGACTTGGTAGGCTTTGTATGATCTTCTTCATCTCTCAGTAACTGAGTATTTTCTTCATCGGCTTTCTCGATTAAACTTATTGGTTGTACATATACAAACTCTTCATAATTTTCTATTTCTTTGGAGTTTCCTTCATCATTCCTTTCTGCAAATTCATCAATTTTCACATTTGCACTTTCCACTATTTTGTTAGATGATTTGATCAGACATTAAACTGCTTTACTCCTAAAGGAATAACCAAGAAATGTTCCTTCCTCGCTTTTCTGATCAAATTTTCCATTTCTGTCATCTTTGTGAACATAACATCTACTTCAAAATATTTTAAAATAACTTACATTTGGTTTCTTGTCATACCAGATTTCATACGGTGTCTTCATAGTTCCTTTCTTCAGTTGTACTCGATTCGGGGTGTAAACTGCAGTGCTTATTGCTTCTCTCCAAAATATTTGAGGTACTTTCTTTTCTGTCATCAAGGTTCTGGCACAATCTATAATTGATCTGTTTCTTCTTTCAGTTATCCCATTTTGTTGTGGTTTTCTCGGTGCAGACACTTGTCTCTTTATACCATGATCATTGCAAAATAAGTTAAATTCATCTGAAATGAACTCTCCTCCTCTATCAGATCTTAGACATTTCAACTATCTTCCTGTTTCATTTTTAGCTCTTGCCTTATACCATTTGAACATTTGAAAGGCTTCTAATTTCTCTTTTAAAAACATAACTGACATCATCCTTGAGTAATCATCCACAAATAATATGAAGTATTTATCACCATAATAGCTTTGAACTTTCATAGGACCACAAAGATCAGTGTGTACAAGATCTAAAATTCCCTTAGAAGTGTAAGACTTACTTGTAAATCTTGATTTTGTCATCTTACCCATTTGGCATCCTCGGCATATTGCATTCTTAGGTTTTTCCAAGCTCAGTAGACATCTTACTCGGTGCTTCTTACTTATTTGGATCAGGTTATCAAAATTTACATGACAAAACCTTTTATGCCATAACCAGGTATCTTCTATTTTTGCATACAGACAATCATTTCGAGTTGAGTCAAGGTGAAATGTATTACCTCTTGTTTGAGTTCTGGTAGCAGCCAACTTTCCATGTTTGTCATGAACTTTGACAATTCCTTTATGAAATTCTAATCGGTATCCAATATTGTTTAGCCGTGCTACACTCAACAAATTGTATTTCAGACCTTCAATCCAATATACATCATCACATTTAGCATTGTCAAGAAGTGTGATAAATCCTTTACCTTTCATAGGACATGGTGCATCATTACCAAATCTTACATAACCTCCATCATAGTCTTCTAATTTAACAAACTTGTTTTTATCACCTGTCATGTGATGTGAGCATCCACTATCTATGATCCAAGAATCATTATTATTTATGTGTGATATTAAGGCTTTTTCTTCATACCTTTTTTCATCTGATCCATCTTTGATAGCCACATATACAACTTCCTCTATCTCCGTCCCATCGGATTTATCATCATTAGATTCCTCATCAACTACTAGGCATGTCTTTCTATCTGTCCTTCTGAGGTCTTGGTACCCTCTGTATTGGTTGTCTTTTTGTTTGTCATCTCGGTATTCTCTCTTTTCACTAGATTCTTTATCAGTATAGTTTGAAGCCATATGTCCAATTTTATCACAGTTAAAACATTTCAAAGGTAACTTTCCTTTATACTTACCTTTGCCTCTCAGTAATCTTTTGACCAATAATGCTTCAAACTCTTCTTTCTTTTTGATTTCCTCATATAGTTTGTGTAATTCTTCCATGTTTTTGTGAAATCTCTCACTTGCTCCACTGTGATTTCCTTTAGCATACTTATACATTCTATCATTGTAATCATTAGATTCACCAAGATGAAAAGAACTAAATGCATATTCAACTTTGTTAACCAAAGACCGACTGTTATCAAAATTACTCAACTCAAAAGCATGTAGCTTACCGATAGTAGCATCCAAAGAGACTGACATGTTTGGTATAGACCTTAATTCATTAATTGCAGAGACTAGAATGGCATAAGCAGGTAGAAGTGTTCTCAGAAACTTACTTGTTACATCCTTTTCTTCAATAGTTCCTCCTACTCCTTTGATTTGATTAACAATTTCCTTTAACCTTGTGCTATATTGGATTATGTTCTCACCTTCATTCATTCTAATGGATTCAAGTTGTCCTCTTAGACTATCTACTTTTTCTCTTTGAACATGTTCATCACCACCATACATAGATATAAGCTTATTCCACATAGCTTTGGCATCATTACAACCTTCTAGATCATTAAACTCTGAGTCGGTCAATGCTGATGTTATTTCAATCATTGCTTGAATATGTTCTTGCTTTGCCTTTATCTCTTCCATTGTCATCAGGTAGGTGCTAGGTGCAGTGTAATCATTCTCCAGATAATATGTTGCATATTCTCCAATTCCTGATAAGTTCAGCTTCATCCTTTTCTGCCATGTGGAGAAACTTGACTTGTTCAACTTTGGTGCATCCCTTTTATACATCTTCGGATCTTGCCTCAAGTTCCTTTAAACTTTTCTTTTGGAGTTCCAGCTCTAATACCAATTGTTAGTTAGATGAGAGGGCGGGGGGGGGGAGGGGGGAGGGGGGGGGTGAATCAGATAAACTCACAATTCCAAATATTCATCAGATTCAACCTCGGTAGAACTTACTTGATATGTAACTATGACTGTAAATCATTCAAACTCATAAACTAATAAACTTGAAACAACAAAATGCATTTAACACCATATTTAACATGGAAACCCAAATAGGGAAAAACCACTGTGGGATTTCAGACCCACTAAGAAAATATACTCTTCTAGAGTATGCTCGGTTAAAAGCCAATCCTGTTAAAGATTACATAAACACATTGCTAGATGTGACCCGGTCAAGGGATTTCCCTCAGATCTATCAGAATCTTGCACTTTGTTAGAAGTGACCTTGTCAAAGGATTTCAAACACTCATTCAGAATGTTACCTTGCTAGAGGATTTATAAATAAGACTGTTAGGTCCACTCGGTTAAGAGATTTCCTATCACTTACAAAATAAATAATAGTAATAAAATATATGTGTAACTTCACATCTGAAATGTTAAAGAAGACTCTATGTGCTCAAAATAATTTGTCAAAAGACTTATCTTCCTCCTTGCTGGGCTTCTCAATTTGTTCTTCACTTAGATCTTCAATCTTCTGTACTCGGCAATCACCTCTACAGTATCACTTCTCTTCTATTTGCTCGCATACTTTGTTCATCAACTATTCCTTATTTATAAGCAATTCCTTACCGCTTAATCTCCTTAATCACATTTCCCATGATTAATCTTAGCCATTAGATCTTCAAACTTGACTAGGTTCATTGAATCCTTCGAACTGAAAAATGTTTTATCTTGCCTTGAAACTTGTATTCCTTCCTTGGTACTTGTGCTCGGTTATGACTGTTCAATCTGTGCTGTAGATCTAACTCTTGAATTTTCATTATCGTTGATCCTTAACAAACTTCTTGCACGATATTCCAATCTTCTATAAATCTCCAGCTCATTGGCATCCTTCATTTAATAGTGTATTTATTCATCCAATGCATTTTGTTACTGCTCGGTTGATACTCGGTAAATACAAAACTTTACTTGGTAACTTCTTCCTTCTTTAATCGACACTGATAACCTTGGAGTTTACCGAGTAGCTCCTTGCTCGGTAAAATAGAATAGTATCAAACCTTTACTCATTCTGTTACATGAAATCTTTTCTCCTTCTTATTTAGTCTTCGAATACACATATATAGGATATCAAAACAATCAAAATAACATAATCTCATCACTATCTAACTTGACAATAGTTTCCCATTGAATAGCTTATTACTCCGCTTCATTTTCACATTCTTTATGTGTCACTTACCGACATCTTTATACTGTTGAAGATATGGCAACATCATACTGAATCAGAAAATCAATTTCTTGACATCAATGACAAAATAATACTATTAAGACAGTAATCATCCTTTATCAATTATATCATGAATCTCCATGAAAATTAATGTAATGCCAACAAGATTTCTATCGGGAACAACTCCAAACTTAATCCAGTTAGGAAAGGGACTATTTTATTTCAGAGGGAGAATGGTAAGTTGATTCCCATTCATGATGTGTTTCATGTGCTAGGCTTGGGTATGAATCTGATTTTTGTATGTATCCTTCATAATAAAGGGTACAATGTACTCTTTAGAGGGGCACATGTGTTCATCAAGCATAAAGATTGGAAATCACCCATAGTTATTGTAGTTAGGAGTGGATGACTTTATAGGTTGCAGTTTGACACTCCTAAGGTACTTATGAGCAGTAGTAATCCTAGAGATCAAGAAGAGCTATGGCATAGGAGGATGGGCCATATACATCATGAAGCACTTAAATTGCTTCGTGAAATCGTGATAAGTGCTCCAGAGGTGAGCACAGAGCATGATGATGTATATAAGGAATGCGTGTTGGGGAAGTTTGTGAAAGTAGCTTTTCCAAGGAGTGACACCAGATCCAAGGGTGTTCTTGATCTAGTACATTTGAACATATGTGGATCGATGTCGATGAAATCTCTCATAGGATATGAGTACTTTGTAACTTTTCTTGATGATTTCTCCAGAAAGACCTAGATATACTTCTTGAAGACAAAAGATGAGGTCTTTAGTTGCTTCCAAGAGTTAAAATCTCTTGTGGAGAATTCGATAGGTGGGAAGGTGAAGGTTCTTCGGTCAGACAATGGAGGCAAGTACAAAGGGAAAGAGTTCCAGGAGTTCTATAATAGGGAAGGAATCAAGAGAGAGTGGACCATTCCTTATAACTCACAACAGAATGGGGTTGTTAAGAGGAGGAATCGTTCTATATCAAAGACAACAAGGGCTATGTTGTATGACCTAGATATGCCATGTTATCTATGGGCTGAGGAATGCAATACGACAATACACATACAAAACATGGTTCCACATAAGGTACTGGGGAAGATGACACCAAAGGAAGCATTTACTAGGAAGAAGTCATATGTCAGTCACTTCAAGATATTTGGGAGTTTGGCATATTGTCACATTACAGGGGATACATGTTCCAAGTTAGATAAGACTACAGAGAGGGGGTACTTTGTAGGGTATAGTGAGACCTCAAAGGTATATTGGATATTTATTCCAGGGACCAAGATAATTATAGTTAGGCATGATGTCAAATTCATGGAGGGCAAGGCATTTAGGAGGTCCAAAGATTTTCCAGCAAATGATCAGAGTGAGCAAGCAACAAAAGCTCCAAGGGTCGTTCAACCGAATCAGGGGCAACAAAGTGTGAGTATAGTTACTAGCACAAGCACACGCTCAAGTGTTGACAGTTCACAGAATATGGAGCAACAGATGCATCAAATCCAAGAGATGCATTAGGAAGACATGGGGGTTGATATTTCATCCTCTACAATTGGCACCAGGAACTGTTAGGTTCAACAAACACATAGAGATAATAAGGAGTTTGTGGGTGTTCCTAGGATGAGCAATAGACAACGAAGACAACTTGCTAGATTTAATGACTATATGGATTTAATCAGTTAGTTGGTAGATGGCGAGCCTTCCAATTATTAGGAGGCTACACAATAACAGGTGTGGTGAGATGCGATGGTTGAGGAGTATATCTCAATAATGCAAAATCATGTGTGAGAGGATGTGCCTAGACCAACAGATAGGTCAGTGGTTGGATCACGTTGTATCTATAAGATCAAGCATGGTTCAGATGGTAGCATCAAGAAATACAAGGAAAGGTTTGTGGCCAAGTGGTTCTCTCAGAAGGAGGGAATAGACTATGAGGAGATATTCACTATTGCGGCCAGATATACTGCTATATGAGTTGTAATCTCACTTGCAACACAAATGGCATGGAAGATCCATCAAATGGATGTCAAGACAACATTTCTTAATGGAGAGTTAAAAGAGGAGGTATGCATAGAACAACCAGAAGGCTTTGTAGCACACAATAACAAGACCCACATGTGGAGATTGAAAAGATATTTGTACAGGCTCAAGAAGGCTCCTTGGGTGTGGTATGAGCACATTGATAGTTACTTGCAAGGAATGGGTTTCGTGAAGAGTGAGGTAGATTCTAACCTCTACTACTTGGTGGTTGGGGGTGAGATTCTCATTCTTGTTCTATATGTGGATGACTTGTTTCTAACAGGTTCACTGGGGCTCATAGAAGAGTGCAAAAGGGACCTTGCAACATAGTTCAAGATAAAAGATTTGGGACTTATGCACTACTTTCTAGGCATGGAGGTGTGGTAGAAAAATGGAGAGATTTTCCTCGGGCAAGGGAAATATCGCATCGAAATCTTGAGGAGGTTTGGGATGGAGGATTGTAGAGCCATGTCTACACCCATGATCACAAATTGGAAGAAGGTAGACACATCCAAGGAGAAGGATGTAGATCCCACCTTATACAGGTAGTTGATTGGTTCTCTCATGTATTTGGTAGGCTAGATATATCCTTTGCAGTAAACTCTCTTAGTTAGTTCATGGTTGAGCTGAAGAGAGTGCATTGGATGGAGGCAAAGCATGTGCTGCATCATTTGAGCGGTACAATCAAGTATGGATTAGATATGATTAAGGTGATGGAATCAAGATGATAGGCTATACTGATGCAGACTAGGCAGGCAGTACAATGGATAGGAAAATCACTTCAAGGTGCTGCTTTAGTTTGGGATCAGGAGTTGTCTCTTGGTACAACAAGAAGTAGAAGTTTGTGGCTTTGATTTCTGCAAAAGAAGAATACATAGCAGCTAGCATGGCGATGTGTGAGGCTATATGGCTTCGAAAGTTGCTTGTAGCCTTGTTTGGTCAGAGGGTTGAGACTACGATGATACACTGTGACAATCATAGTTGCATCAAATTATCTGAGAACCCGCTATTTCATGACAGGTCTAAGCATATAGACATCAAGTATCACTTCATCAGGGATTGCGTATGATGGAGGATTGTTAAGCTATAATATATACCTACAGATCAACATGTAGCAGACATCTTGACAAAGGCATTAGGGAAGATAAAATTCATCTTCTTTAGAGGTAAGCTAGGTTTTTGCAGAACACCTTCTTCTCTAAGAGGGAGTGCTAGATTGGGTAGCTCGAACAGGTGTTTCCATACCAAGATTTAGAAATAATTTGATTTCTCTAGGGATTTCTAGAAAGTTCTTAATTAGAATTTTCCAGAAAGTTTCTTAGAAATTTCTAGAAAGTTCTTAATTAGAATTTTCTAGAAAGTTGAGAAGGTTATAAAAGGGGATCAGAGGGAATTTGGAAAATACAATTTTGAAAATAGATTTGAAGTGATAGAAAACATATTTTCAATGATAGCAAAGGCATAGTGAGAGTGTAGGATAAAACAGTAGAGGAATTGCAACAGTAAAGTTGAGGGAAGAATTTCCGGAGAAAAAATATTGGTAGAGCTCTGCCAATAGTGGCAAGCAGTATATGTATCTCTTGATTTGCTTAAGATTAATAAAATTTATCTCCTGTTGAACTGGTTTTCCCTTTGGGTTTTTTTCAGGGACAATTTGTCCAAAAAATATTGTGTTTACCATTTTGCAGATTTTCAGTTCCTGTGTTTTATTTGTGAAATTGCAATTATGTTATTTTCGATATTAGCTGTGAATTAATTTTTCAGCAGTCAATTAATCTATATAGATAGGAGATTGATAATCAGTAATTGCAATAGATTTTTCACACCAGTGACTTCTATGCATCAACCTTGTCTTCATTAGTGTGGCTCTTAGTTTAGGGGCACCAATCTCGAGCGGTCCACTACATATTAGTTCTTTTTTTTGTCAACCCTATGGTGGTTATTCTACATGTGAGGCTGCTGATTCTTTGGATTTATTTTTAGAAGTCCCAACAACTTTCTCTTTTCCTAGTAGTTTCTTTCATTGCATGGTGTGAAGCCTTACTCATTTCTTTTGTAAATTGTGGGCATTCTCTATCATATTTTGGTGAGATAGTTTTTTTTTTCATGTTTTAACATGGGGCCACATTGGGTTTGTCAGTTTTTAGCTCCTTGGTAGGGTTCAATGTTTTCTTTGGGGAGTTCTTTTACAGGTTCAAGTTTTTCTCTCCTCGGCTCTCTGAGAGCTTTCATATACACTTGCACAAAAAAAGATTTGGGAGGTTTGGTGACATTCATATTCTTCATTGCTTTGTTCATTTTGAGCATCCTTTTCATGCATTTGTTTGTTTGTAGATATGTTGAGATAAAGTGTCATTTTTGTGTATAGTGTTTGGAGATTTTTCACATTCTATTGTGTCTTATTTTGTGTATAGTTTTTGGAGATTTTGCACATTCTATTGTGCCTTTTTTGTGTATGCACTATATTAAAAGTGACATGGGGCATTGTGGAGTGCCCTTTTTTTTTTTTTTTTTCTATCCCATCTTTTTCTAGTGAGTGTCCCTCTATGACAACATTGAATCCTAGAGATTCTTGTCCCATATGTGTATGGGTATGTGCAGGATCATGGTGTGCCAAAACAGGCCCTTAAGTGGCAATGAAATTTTAGAAAAACCAGAGTTATGCAACTTGACATGAAAATTTGAATAAGTTGTGAACATTATTTTAAAAATATGTAAGAAGAGAATATATAGAAAATTGAATGTAGTTTCTAAGCTACTAGTTGTTTTTTGGAAAAAAAAAATCCTATTTGATGAAAATTTTAAATTTCAATGCAGTGGTACTAAAATTTCAGGAAAAAAATAAGAAGTAGATGTATGTCTGACCACCCTAATCACAATCAAATCTTAATATTTTTTTATAATATTTATAATATAAGTATTAGACTCATGTCCAGATGTGACACATATTTTTTTTTAATTTTTTATGAATTAAATAATTATTTATGATTTTTTGACTATAGCTTTTTAGAAATTTAGAAACTCCTACGTCTGACCACCTTAACTTGGTCAAAACCTTATGAAATTTAATTTTTTTAAATTTTTCCCTATAGTAGACAAAGCATAGGATGTGATGCATGTTTCGGTTTCAAAAAATGTTATACCGTTTGAAAGTTATGAGTGTTTTTCAATTAGTATATCAATCAGGACTATTGTCAGAATCCAATTAGAAAATAAATAATAATTATTTACTAAAGTCGAAATAAGACAAGCCTTATATTGTTGGAAAGCTGGGAACGTACTTAAAAAACCCTTTTCATTTTATCGATTTTGGCTACAAAAAAAGTTGTCAACCACCAGTGTAAAGTCTGGAAAATCAAGGAATACTAAAAAACATGTTTTTTCAGTTGACTTTCTAGGCTTGTCACTTCCAAGCCTAATACCAAAGCATTCCCAAGCTGAAATTTGAAAATTGAAAATTTGAGTACAAAAATTGGATATTGGATAAAATTGGATATCGGATTTTATCCGATATCCGATTTTCATACAAAAATTTGCGGTCCCCAAAGAATTTCCCTTTGCCACCATTTATGAAGTAAACTACCACATGGCAGAAATCCGATATCCGATTAAATCGATATCTGATTTTATTGGTCATATTTTAGAGAGAGAGAGGAGAGGGAGAAAGGGAGAAAGAGAGAAGAGAGGAGGAGAGAGAGAGAGAGAGAGGAGAGAGAGAGAGAGGAGGAGGAGAGGGAGAGAGAGGGAGAGGGAGAGGGAGAGAGAGAGAGAGAGGAGAGGAGAGAGAGAGAGAGAGAGAGGAGAGAGAGAGAGAGAGAGAGAGAGAGAGAAGGAGATGGAGAGGGAGAGAGAGAGAGAGAGAGGAGGAGACAGAGAGGGAGAGAGAGAGAGAGGACGGAGAGAGAGAGAGAGAGAGAGAGAGAGAGAAGAGAGAGAGAGAGAGAGAGAGAGAGAGAGAGAGAGGAAGGAGAGAGAGAGAGAGAGAGATGGAGAGAGGAGAGAGAGAGAAGGAAGGAGAGGGGGAGAGAGAGAGAGAGAAAGATAGAGACAGAGAGACCATAGGACCCCTTAGGACACAATATGACCCCTTAAGACACAATATGACCCAAAGTAACCCAATATGATGTCATTAGGGGTCATATGGTGTACTAAGAGGTCATAAGGGTTCATGGGACACCATATAACCCCTATGGATTAGCATATGATCCCTAACAACACCATTGGACCCCTTAAGACACCAAATCATGTCACTAGGGGGTCATATTGTGTCCTACGACCCTGTAAGACACAATATGACCCCTAATGTTATGATTTGGTGTCTTAAAGGGGTCGATTGGTGTCGTTAGGGGTCATATGGTGTCTTGTGACACCATAAGACCCCCTTAAGACACCAAATTGTGTTGTTAGGGGTCATATTGTGTCCTACGACCCCGTAAGACACAATATGACTCCTAATTGTGTCGTTTGGGTCATATTGTGTCCTAAGGGGTCATATTGTGTCTTAAGGGGTCCTATGGTGTCCCAAGACACCATATGACCCCTAATGACACCAAATCATGTTGTTAGGGGTCATATTGTGTCCTATGACCCCGTAAGACACAATATGACCCCTAATGACATGATTTGGTGTCTTAAGGGGTCCTATGGTGTCGTTAGGGTCATATGGTGTCTTGTGACACCATAGGATCCCTTAAGACACCAAATCATGTCGTTAGGGGTCATATTTACACCATAGGACCCCTTAAGACACAATATGACCCCTTAAGACACAACAATATGGTATCATTAGGGGTCATATTGTGTCCTAAGAGGTCATAAGGGTTCATGGGACACCATATGACCCCTATGGACACCATACGGCCCCTAATGACACCATATGACCCCTTAAGACACCAAATCATGTCGTTAGAGGTCATATTGTCCTACGACCCCGTAAGATACAATATGACCCCTAATGTTATGATTTGGTGTCTTAAGGGGTCCTATGGTGTCATATGGTGTCCCATGAACCCTTATGACCTCTTAGGACACCATATGACCCCTAGTGACACCATATTGGGTCGCTTTGGGTCATATTGTATCCTAAGGGGTCATATTGTGTCTTAAGGGGTCCTATGGTGTCCCAAGACACCATATGACCCCTATGGACACCATATGACCCCTAACGACACCAAATCATGCCGTTAGGGGTCATATTGTGTCCTACGACCCTGTAAGACACAATATGACCCCTAATGACATGATTTGGTGTCTTAAGGGGTCCTCTGGTGTCATTAGGGGTCATATGGTGTCTTGTGACAACATAGGACCCCTTAAGACACCAAATCATGTCAATAGGGGTCATATTTACACCATAGGACCCCTTAAGACACAATATGACCCCTTAGTACACAACAATATGGTGTCATTAGGGGTCATATGGTGTCCTAAGAGGTCACAAGGGTTCATGGTATACCATATGACCCCTATGGACACCATATGACCTCTAACGACACCATAGGACCCCTTAAGACACCGAATCATGTCATTAGGGGTCATATTTTGTCAAACGTTGACACAATATGACCCCTAATGACATGATTTGGTGTCTTAAGGGGTCCTATGGTGTCGTTAGGGGTCATATGGTGTCCATAGGGGTCATATGGTGTCTTGGGACACCATAGGACCCCTTTAAGACAAAATATGACCCCTTAGGACACAATATGACCCAAAGCAACCAAAATGATATCATTAGGGGTCATATGGGTGTCCTAAGAGGTCATAAGGGTTCATGGGACACCATATGACCGCTATGGACACCATATGACCCCTAATGACACCATCGGACCCTTAAAGACACCAAATCATGTCGTTAGGGGTCATATTGTGACTTACGGTGTCGTAGGACACAATATGACCCCTAACGACATGATTTGGTGTCTTAAGGGGTCCTATGGTGTCCGTTAGGGGTCATATGTTGTCCATAGGGATCATATGGTGTCCCATGAACCTTATGACCTCTTAGGACACCATATGACCCCTAATGACACCATATTGTTGTGTCCTAAGGGGTCATCTATGTGTCTTAAGGGATCCTATGGTGTAAATATGACCCCTAATGACATGATTTGGTGTCTTAAGGGGTCCTATGGTGTCACAAGACACCATATGACCCCTAACGACACCATAGGACCCCTTAAGACACCAATCATGTCGTTAGGGGTCATATTGTGTCTTACAGGGTTGTAGGACACAATATGACCCCTAACAACATGATTTGGTGTCGTTAGGGGTCATATGGTGTCCATAGGGGTCATATGGTGTCTTGTGACACCATAGGACCCCTTAGGACACAATATGACCCAAAGTGACTGAATATGGTGTCAGTAGGGGTCATATGGTGTCCTAAGAGGTCATAAGGGTTCATGGGACACCATATGACCCCTATGGACACCATATGACCCACCCCCTAACAACACCATCGGACCCCTAATGACACCATCAGACCCTTAAGACACCAAATCATGTCATTAGGGGTCATATTGTGTCCTACGAACCCCGTAAGGCACAATATGACCCCTAATGTGGTGTCTCAAGGGGTCGAGTTGGTGTCGTTAGGGGTCATATGGTGTCTTGTGACACCATAAGACCCCCCTTAAGCCACCAAATTGTGTCGTTAGGGGTCATATTGTGTCCTACGACCCTGTAAGACACAATATGACCCCTAACGACATGATTTGGTGTCTTAAGGGGTCCCTATGGTGTCATATGGTGTCCCATGAACCCTTATGACCTCTTCGGACACCATATGACCCCTAACGACACCATAGGACCCCTTAAGACACCAAATCATGTCATTAGGGGTCATATTGTGTCCTACGACCCTGTAAGACACAATATGACCCCGAATGTTATGATTTAGTGTCTAAGGGGTCCTATGGTGTCGTTAGGGGTCATATGGTGTCTTGTTACACCAAGGACCCCTTAAGACACAAAATGACCCCTTAGGCCACAATATGACCCAAAGCAACCCAATATGGTGTCGTTAGGGGTCATATGGTGTCCATAAGGGGTCATATGGTGTCTTGGGACACCATAGGACCCCTTAAGACACAATATGATGACCCCTTAGGACACAATATGAGCCAAAGCGACCCAATATGGTGTCACTAGGGGTCATATGGTGTCCTAAGAGTCATAAGGGTTCATGGGACACCATATGACACCATAGGACCCCTTAAGACACCAAATCATAACATTCAAGGGTCATATTGTGTCTTATAGGGTCGTAGGACACAATATGACCCCTATCGACATGATTTGGTGTCTTAAGGGGTCTATGGTGTCGTTAGGGGTCATATGGTGTCCATAAGGGTCATATGGTGTCCCATGAACCCTTATGATCTCTTAGGACACCATATGACCCCTAATGACACCATATTGGTTTGCTTTGGGTCATATTGTGTCCTAAAGAGGTCATATTGTGTCTTAAGGGGTCCTATGGTGTCCTAAGGACGCCATATGACCCCTATGGACACCATATGACCCCTAACGA